>NC_053026.1:307001708-307179827 GCF_003073215.2 Triticum urartu
CATGCAATGTGAGAGGATTGATCTAATGCAATAAAACATGGGTTGTAGAAAAGGTATGATCAAAGTGTTACTTGCCTTGCTGAGAATCCGCGAGTCCTAGGGTTTCGAAGTAACAAGCAGCGCAATCCGGGTGATCTATCGCAGACAAACAACAAGCATACAATAAGTACTCATCTAATGCACGGGTAAAACTCGAACAAGAGAACGAACCAGAAAGTTCAACTTAAGAACTCCGGTTGCAAAGAAAGAAAGAACCGAACAAAGAAACGGAAAACAAACGGCGGAAGAAAACAACTAATCGGTTCTAGCAAGTTGAAACTAGGTCAAATTTTATCGTAGCAAAAACTTGTTTAAGTTGATTAGACGGAACGGCGGTTTCGAGACGAAACTCCAGGCGCTTGAATCACCTGATTCCGATAAACGAGCGGGAAGAAAGACTAGAACGAAGATCGGATCTGAGATCGCGATCGCGGAATAAATCCAACGAAAAGAAAGAGACGAACGGTTAAACGAATGGGCGTCGTTAACCGGGAAAAATCGGTGATCACGTTCGTTGAGACGAACGGTCCGAAAGAAGAACGAAAAAAACCGATCTAGGGTTTCGGAAGAAAACCGAAACAAAAACCGGAAGAAAAAGAAAAGAAATTGAACGGTTCTTTTAAGAAAAACCGAACCGGGGAAGAAAAAAAAGAGGCGCGGCTACCTCGGGAGGCGGGCTCCGGGCGGCGGCGGCTAAGGGCGGCGGCGGCGGCTTAGGCGCGGGGCGGCGCGGCTAAGGCGGCGGCTTGGGGCTGCGCGCTGCTGCTTGTTGCGGCTTAGGAGGAGAGGGCTTGGGATTGATGTGAGGAGAGGGGGGGGATTTGGGGTGTATTTATATAGGTGGGGGGATTACTTGGGGTAGGGGACAAGCAAAAGAAAAAGATACAAGGAAAGAGGGGGGGCTAACCGGCCTAGAGTCCCGCTGGGACTCGGCCTAGAGCGAGAGGCGGCGGCTGCCTGCGCCTAGCGCCTGGCGCGCGCGCGGCTGGGGCTGGGGCCTGGCCGGCCGGCCTTCTGGCTGGGCCTTGGCCCAAGGCGCTGCGAAGATTTTTTTTTTACGGTTTCGCGCAGAAAAACAAAAGAAAGAAAATCTAAACGAACTCCAAAATCTCTAAAGTAAATTTTCCCCGACTCCTAAAAATGAGTCGAACAAAATGAACTTTACTCCGGGCCTAAAATGCAATTTTCGTAAACACGCATTTTTCCCTATCCAAAGAAAACAAACATACTCCAGCAAACAAAATTTGATCTATTTATTAAATCTTCATTTTTCCTCAATTTTGGGAAAGTCATATTATTCCCTCTCTTATATTTTTGATATTGGAAAAATAATTGAAGATGAAATAAATAAATCAAATGATCCTCTTTTCAAATTCGAAAAAACTCTCAAATATGAAAATAACGAAATCTCCAACTCTCTCCGAAGGTCCTTGAGTTGCGTGAAATTTCTAGGATCAACCAAAATGCAAGAAAATATGATATGCATGATAATCTAGTGTATAACATTCCAAATTGCAAATTTGGGATGTTACAAACCTACCCCCCTTAAGATGAATCTCGCCCTTGAGATTCGGGTTGGCTAGAAAATAGGTGAGGGTGGTCCCTAAGCAAATCTTCTTCTCTTTCCCAGGTGGCTTCATCCTATGAGTGGTGGTTCCACTGAACTTTGCAAAACTTGATAACCTTGCTGCGAGTAACTCTGCTGGCATAATCGAGAATCTTGACTGGCTTCTCCTCATATGTTAAGTCGTCCTTCAACTGAATCGCTTGAGTGGCACGGTATCTCTTAGCGGTACCTCCGCCATCTCGGCGTGACATTTCTTCAGCTGAGAAACATGGAATACATCATGAACTCCTGACAGTCCCTCTGGTAATTCCAACTTATAAGCGACTTCTCCCATACGTTGCAAGATCTTGTACGGTCCAACGAAACGCGGTGCTAACTTTCCCTTAACTCCAAAGCGCTTAACTCCTCGAAGTGGGGATACTCGGAGATAAACTCTGTCTCCGGTTTCGTAAACTGTCTCCTTGCGTTTTGAATCTGCATAGCTCTCCTGCCTGGACTGGGCTACCTTGAGCCTATCGCGAATCAACTTAACTTTCCGTTCAGACTCCTTAATCAAATCTGGTCCAAAGAATTGACGATCTCCAACTTCGTCCCATGACAACGGTGTCCTGCACCTCCTTCCGTATAAAGCTTCGAAAGGTGCCATCTTCAAACTGGTTTGGTAACTGTTGTTATAAGAAAACTCCGCATACGGCAAGTTATCGTCCCAACTAGATCCATAATCTAGTGCACAAGCTCTCAGCATATCTTCCAAAATCTGATTGACTCTCTCGGTCTGTCCATCTGTCTGCGGATGAAAAGCTGTGCTGAACTCTAGTCTGGTTCCTAAAGTTTCATGCAACTGATTCCAAAATTTTGAGGTAAATTGAGTTCCTCTATCTGATACGATACTCCTCGGAACTCCATGCAAACAAATGATCCTAGTCATGTATATCTTTGCCAACTTAGCACTGGTGTAAGTGGTCTTAACTGGAATAAAATGGGCTACCTTCGTCAAACGATCAACTACTACCCATATCGAGTCATATCCTGGTTTCGTCCTGGGTAGTCCTGTGATAAAATCCATGCCTATCTTATCCCACTTCCATTCGGGTATCGGCAATGCCTGTAACAATCCTGCTGGCTTCTGATGCTCTGCCTTTACTCTCTGACAAACGTCACAAACTGCTACGTACGCTGCAATATCCTTCTTCATTCCGGTCCACCAAAATGTTTCCTTCAAATCCAAATACATCTTGGTATTCCCTGGGTGAATCGAATACGGTGAATCATGTGCCTCATGCAAAATCAACTTCCTGATCTCCGGGTCATTGGGCACATAAACACGGTCCTCAAACCATAAGGTATCGTGCTCATCCTCACGAAATCCCTTTGCTTTTCCTTCGCTCAATTTCTCTTTTATAGCAGCAATCTCCTTGTCAGATTTCTGAGCTTCTCTGATCTTATCCATCAATGTTGATTGAATCTCTAATGTTGCTACATAGCCTCTCGGAACTATTTCCAAACATAGCTCACGAAGGTTTTCTGCTAACTCCTTTGGTACTTCTCCCGTCACTAGGGTGTTGACATGGCTCTTATGGCTCAATGCGTCAGCTACTACATTAGCTTTTCGGGGGTGGTAATGCAATCTCATATCATAATCCTTGATGAGCTACAACCATCTCCTTTGTCTGAGGTTCAACTCCTTCTGCGTGAAAATGTACTTCAAACTCTTGTGATCCGTGTACACCTCACAATGATTTCCAATGAGGAAATGTCTCCACGTTTTCAATGCATGGACTACGACTGCTAAATCCAAATCATGCGTGGCATAATTCAACTCATGAGGCTTCAGTTGCCGTGAAGCATATGAAACAACTCTCCCTTCCTGCATAAGCACTGCTCCAAGTCCTCGACGTGAAGCGTCGCAATACACCACATAATCCTTGGTCTGATCTAGCAAAATCAATACTGTGAGGTAACAGAGCGTTTCTTCAACTCCTGGAAACTAGCCTCACATTCCTCGGTCCAATCAAACTTAGTATCCTTCTTCAACAATTCAGTCATAGGCTTTGCAATCTTTGAAAAGTTCTCAATGAACCTCCGGTAGTATCCTGCGAGTCCAAGAAAACTCCAGAACTCTCCAACTGTCGTTGGTGCTTCCCATTTGGTTACGGTCTCAACCTTAGTGGGGTCAACTGCTATACCTTCTCCGGATATAACGTGTCCGAGGAATCCAACTTCCTTCAACCAAAACTCACATTTGCTGAATTTGGCGTATAACTGATGTTCCCTTAGTTTCTCCAAAACCAAACACAAATGTTCCTTATGCTCCTCTTCATTCTTTGAATAAACCAGGATGTCATCAATGAAAACCACGACGAACTTATCCAAAAACTCCATAAATACTTTGTTCATCAGGTTCATAAAATAGGCAGGTGCGTTAGTCAATCCAAATGACATAACGGTATACTCATACAGTCCATATCTTGTGGTGAATGATGTCTTAGGTATGTCCTACTCTCGAATCTCCAACTGATGGTACCCTGATCGCAAATCGATCTTGGAAAACACTTTAGCTCCTTGCAACCGATCAAACAGATCGTTGATCATTGGCAGTGGGTACTTGTTCTTGATGGTTACTTCATTCAATCCCCGATAATCTACAACCATCCTTAAAGATCCATCCTTCTTTTCCACTAGAAGTATGGGTGATCCCCAAGGCGACGAACTTGGGCGAATGTAACCTTTATCCAATAACTCCTTAATCTGATTCTTAATTTCCACCAAATCCTTTGCTGGCATCCGCTACGGTCGCTTCGATATTGGGCCTGTACCTGGCAATAACTCAATCAAAAACTCAATGTCTCTATCCGGTGGCATGCCTGGCAATTCCTCAGGAAATACATCAGGAAAATCCTTTACCACTGGTACTTCTTCTTGCACAACTCCTGTTAGGCAGTTTACTTGTGTCCTGTTTGGCACATGCCGGGATACATACTTGATCCTTCTTCCTTCTGGTGTGGTAAGCAAAATTGTCTTACTGGCGCAATCGATGTTTCCTCCATACATCGACAGCCAATCCATACCTAGAATCACATCCAGACTTTGGGATTCCAATATAATTAAATCCGTTGGGAAAACATGCCTTCCTATACTTAATGGCACTTGGAAACATCCTTGTCTGGCCATGTACTCTGCTCCTGGCGAGCTTACTAGCATAGGTGTTTTAAGAATCCTAGTGGGCAGGCTATACTTTTCCACAAATCCCCTTGATATGTATGAATGCGATGCACCAGTATCAAAAAGAACGAGTGCGGTAAATGACTTAACCAAAAACTTACCGATTACTGCATCGGGCTGATCTTCAACCTCCTCCACATTAACGTGGATCACCTGTCCCCTATTGAAAGGGTTCGGCTTCTTCCCAGAGCTTCCATTGCCATTTCCGTTCTGGCCTTCGGGACATTCATTGGCATAATGTCTGGTCTTGGAACACTTGAAACAGGTGACTTGACTCAGATCTCTCTTGGTTGGGGTCGATGGGGTGGTCCGGTTCTGGCCGTTGCTTCCTCCATTCCCATTACCATTCTTGTGGCCATTATGGTTGTGCGAACTACCTCCTCCATGGGTATGCTGAAACTGAAATCCCGGTTTAGGGGCAAAACGGGGCTTCTGCTGGGCTCCAGAGTTATACTTCCCCTGTCCATACTTCCTCTTACGGTTTTCAATTTGCTGTTGCTTTCCTTCAGTCATGATGGCACGATCTACCAACTCCTGGTAGTTGTTGAAACTTGCTACCATCAATTTCATACTTAGTTCATCATTCAGTCCTTCCAGAAACTTCTCCTGCTTAGCTGCATCCGTAGCAACGTCATTCGGGGCATAACGTGCTAACTTGCTGAAATCGTCAATGTACTGGCCAACTGTCCTTCCTCCTTGGCGTAAGTTGCGAAACTCACGCTTCTTCATGGCCATAGCTCCTGCTGAAACATGGGCAATGCGGAAAGCTTGCTGAAACTGATCCCATGTGACAGTGTCAACTGGGTAAGTGGCTGTGAAATTCTCCCACCATGCTGCCGCGGGTCCGTCAAGCTGGTGAGCGGCAAACTTCACTTTCTCACCATCCGTGCATCCTGCAGTGGTCAACTCCCTTCCTATCTTGCGGAGCCAATCGTCTGCTACTATCGGCTCGGTGCTACTGGAAAACACCAGCGGATTCAGCCTAAGGAAACGGGCTAAGTGGTCAACAGGTGGTGGTGGTGGTGGGTTGTTGTTGTTGTTCTGCTGGTTCTGGACTAACATCTGCATCAATTGATTCTGCTGCTGGATCAACTGAGTGAGCTCCGGTGGAAATCCATTGTCACATCTCAGAGGCATCTGAGGGTTTAGAAAAGAAGAGAATTAAGAATAGAGTGAGGTCTAAGGGAAAACACTACCCATATGCACATGAGCAAATGCACACAAAATCACTTCATTCAATCAAACAAGGCCTTACAATCGGTCTAAAACTATCGCAAAAGTGCTCGACTATGATGTTTACATGGGGGAATACTACTACTATCTGGTGGTCATCTAGAAATTTGAACCGGTGGAAGACTCCATGATATCTGCTCCAGCTTCGTCTTCAAAGTCGGGTTCACTTGGATCCGAATCGGTGTCGTCGATGATGATGTAGTTGTCCGGACATGCGACGTACTCGTCCTCCTCCTTGGATGCTAACTTCCTCTTGAGGTCTTCAATCTCCTGCTTAAGATCGCCATTGTGTCTCGATCTCGTCCATGTAGTCCTTGTGTGTAGACTTCAGTTCTCCTTCTAGCTCGATGATCCTTGCCTTCGCATTCTTCAACTCTATCCTATCATTGCACATCTGGTTCTCGTGGCGTCGAATGTGCTGGTTTAACTCCTGGATGAAAGATGCAATGGATCTATCCTTCTTGGTGCTGACTAACTCCCATTGTTCATCTCGGCGTCCGCAAATCTGGTAGATAGTGTCCTTGAGGTCTTCTTGATAAACTTCTCCAATGCGTCCTATGGTGATATGAGCTGCCATGCTCCTTCCCAGACTCCAGGTTGGTGCATTGAAAACACTATCTATAGGCTTCGTGATTGGCGCGAATGTCCTTCCCGGAACGTGAGCTTGAATCTTCCAGCGCTCCTCTTCAGGCAGAGTGGCGTTGAAGGTTCTCGTGAAGCTTGGTAATCCAATGTTCAGGTACTTGGTGACTTCCTTCAGGTGAAATCCAAATGGTGTGCCTTCATCCGGTTGAGCATACTTAATCTTCGCGTGCGTCATCCTACTAGAGTAGAAAAGATGAGGAGTTAGAAAATGAGAAGAGAATGGTGTTCTATGGCTTTAACTTAGTGGTCGTGTCCTACAGTCAGCGTGTGCTCTGATACCATCTCTGTAGCGACCCGACCCGAATGGATCAAGCGCTCTGTGCTCAGGTGTCATCCCTGGATCAGTAATGCTGACACCACACAGTACATCGAAGGATTTATAGCAGAGTGGCAATCACACACTTGTTACATCATTGTCTCAAAGAGAACTTATTACAATAAATATGGCTTAAGGCCATATAATAGTGATAACAGCGGAAGACTCGGAAGATAAATGGGTCCATCAACTCCAACGGCATCACTGAGTATAGAACCACGACCAAAAAGCACCTTACTCGTCGTCTGAAAAGTCTGCAACATGAAAGTTGCAGCCCGAAAACGGGTCAGCACATGGAATATGCTGGCAATGTAACACATAGAGAGTAATGGAATGAAACAGCTATACTATATGCATATATGGCTGGTGGAAAGCTCTATGGTTACAGTTTTGCGTAAAGCCAGTTTTTCCCTACTGCAAAGGAATAAATTTATTTAACTATCATGGTAGTTGTTAAACATCGAGAATGGTTGACAGCATTCCGATCCCAATTAAGTGAACAATTAAACCCAACAACATTAATTAGAAGTAACATGATGAGATTCACATGATATTCAAGTACTAGATACTGATGTCGTCATAACCGGGGACACGGCTAATCATGATTAGTTTGTACACTCTGCAGAGGTTTGCGCACTTTTCCCCACAAGACTCGATCGCCTCCGTTTGGTTTCTCGCACTACAGGGTGTTTGAGAAGACGGATGACCGAGACACAGTCTTTCAGAAGCGCTAGCACCTTACATGTGGGTAGACCGGTACACCTACTTTCCCCTACATCTGCTAGTCTACCCGTAAGAGTTCGCACGACTTAGTCAACTATGCCAGAGCCCATAATGGCTTGTGGCTGCACACGGAAGTTTCTAGCATGAAATCTTATGATCCCTTTGAGCCTGGGTGGCGGTCCAAAAAAAACAGGCAAGTCCTGATAGACATCAGGTGCCTCAATCCACCCAGATGTGTGTTTAAGTTGCCACCTTAGATAAACCATAAATATTAACAAACTCACATCTGTCATGGATATCACTCACCCAATCCACGTCTACTAGCATAGCATGGCATAATAAGCAAACGTAGAAGTAACTCCCAAAGGTTTGATAATAAACAGGTAATAGGTACTACCTCATCTACTTCCCATCCCACAATTTAATTAGATCCTAATCATGCAATGTGTGAGGATTGATCTAATGCAATAAAACATGGGTTGTAGTAAAAGGTATGATCAAAGTGTTACTTGCCTTGCTGATGATCCGCGAGACCTAGGGTTTCGAAGTAACAAGCGGCGCAATCCGGGTGATCTATCGCAGACAAACAACAAGCATACAATAAGTACTCATCTAATGCACAGGTAAAACTCGAACAAGAGAACGAACCAGAAAGTTCAACTTAAGAACTCCGGTTGCAAAGAAAGAAAGAACCGAACAAAGAAACGGAAAAACAAACGGCGGAAGAAAACAACTCGGTTCTAGCAAGTTGAAACTAGGTCAAATTTTACTGTAGCAAAGGCTTGTTCAAGAGTTGATTAGACGGAACGGCGGTTTCGAAACAAAACTCCAGGCGCTTGAATCACCTGATTCCGATAAACGAGCGGGAAGAAAGACTAGAACGAAGATCGGATCTGAGATCGCGATCGTGGAATAAATCCGACGAAAAGAAAGAGACGAACGGTTAAACGAACGGGCATCGTTAACCGGGAAAATCGGTGATCACGTTCGTTGAGACGAACAGTCCGAAAGAAGAACGAAAACTGATCTAGGGTTTTCGGAAAAGAAACCGAAAAAGTAACGGAAAACCAATCTAGGGTTTCGGAAGAAAACCGAAACAAAAACCGGAAGAAAACGGAAAAGAAACGGAACGGTTCTTTTAAGAAAAACCGAACCGGGGAAAAAAAAGAGAGGCGCGGCTACCTCGGGAGGCGGGCTCCGGGCGGCGGCAGCTAAGGGCGGCGGCGGCGGCTTAGGCGCGGGGTGGCGCGGCTATGGCGGGGGCGGCGCGGCTAAGGCGGCGGCTTGGGGCTGCGCGCTGCTGCTTGCTGCGGCTTAGGAGGAGAGAGGCTTGGGGTTTTGATGTGAGGAGAGGGGGGTGTTGGTATTTATATAGGTGAGGGGATAGGAGACTTGGGGTAGGGGGCAAGCAAAAGAAAAAGAAATAAGGAAAGAGGGGGGGCTAACCGGCCTAGAGTCCCGCTGGGACTCGGCCTAGAGCGAGAGGCGGTGGCTGCCTGCGCCTGGCGCCTGGCGCGCGCGCGGCTGGGGCTGGGGCCTGGCCGGCCGGCCTGCTGGGTGGGCCTTGGCCCAAGGCGCTGCGAAGATTTTTTTTAACGGTTCCGCACAGAAAAACAAAAAGAAAACTAACTAAACGAACTTCGAAAAACCTAAAGTAAATTTTCCCCGACTCCTGACAACGAGTCGAACAAAATGAACTTTACTCCGGGCCTAAAATGCAATTTTCGAAAACGCGCATTTTTCCCTATCCAAATAAAAAGCAACAAAACTCCGGCAAAACCAAAATTTGATTTATTCATTAAATCTTCATTTTTCCTAAATTTGGGAAAGTCATATTATTCCCTCTCTTATATTTTTGGATATTGGAAAAATAATTGAAGATGAAATAAATAAATCAAATGATCCTCTTTTTCAAAATTTGAGAAAACTCTCAAATATGAAAAATAACGAAATTTCCAACTCTCTCCAAAGGTCCTTGAGTTGCGTGAAATTTCTAGGATCGACCCAAATGCAAGAAAATATGCTATGCATGATGATCTAGTGTTTAACATTCCAAATTGCAAATTTGGGATGTTACACTGACTGACACGTGGGCCCAACAGGCCACATGTCAGTTACGCAACTGCACCTGCAGTTAAGTCACTGAACCTTCTGTTCAGCTCAGCGGGACACAGGTGGGTAGCTTCGGTTAATTAATTATACCTCCAGCACACCCCTTTTTAGTTGAAGAATGTATGAAATGTAATGAAATCTTGCATGTTTATATGAAATCCGACTGTGTATGAATGAATTTATTTCGATTAGTTCGAATTCCTGTATCACTGGCTTTGGATGAACATGCAAAACAATATGTACTAGCATCATTACCAGGGTGATCACCTCGTTTGCAGCAGTTTCACATGTACTCCCTCTGGTCCTTTCTAGTCTGCATACAAGTTTTGTCTGCAGTCAAAGTATCTCTACTTTGACCAATCTTATACAAAAAAGTATGCACTTTCACAATGTGCAAAGTAAAAAGGAACAGAAGGAGTACAAAGAGTTTGAGCAGGTTTTTAGTGTTTCTATACATTGCAATCAAACACACAGGCCTAGCAATTCATAGAGAACATTCAAAACAATCGATGATTATGCATCTCAGTGACTCACATGTCAGAGGCAATATTTATTTCACAACTAAAGAATAAAGAAAAAATTGATCAACGCTGCTGACAGCAAGGGCGTCCCATTCGAAAATATCAAATGCATGTCTTGCTAAAATCAATGAGCAAAATTTGACAAGGTTGTCCCATTCCAAAATATCAAATGCCTACGATTGTGGAATGGGCAGGGTTTGCCATCAGTTCGGACATTGACATGGCACCTCGTGCTAAATAAACCAGCTGTTCTTTTTGTGCAGTTCCACCAAAATCAACCAAATTCGCGCGTAGCTTGTATGATTTCGCCCTTATATGTTGCAATGACTTGAACTTATCGGCACCTCCTTTCTTGTGGTGGAAATGAATGATTCGATGTATTCATGAACATTTTGTGCAGTTCCCATTGAAATCAAGCTGAGCACCCCTGTTTGCACAAATACAAAAAAGTGATTAGTATAGAGCAAACTATACTATGAATTGACAATTTCAACAGGCACATACATGGTCCATGTAGAGCACACTTTTAGAAAAATGGAACTCACCAGAAAGAATCCTAGAACAACATTGTACTCGTGCATCACAACAAAAAAATGGAGATTTTGTCAGTCCTTCTGAGCTGAAGTTAGTTTGGTCTTGTGGGGAGTGATGTAAACCATCCTTCAACTGCTCCTTCTGATGATAAGATAGACAAGGCTTCTTCATCCTAGCATAATCGGAACTAGTCACTTCACGTACTCCATATTCTTCTTCAGAGGAAGATGATCCTGTTGTGCAAAGACAAGAGGACTACTAAATGCAAGCATTACTGTTTTCTCGAAAAAAAGGAAAGGAAATATTTAAAACAACACAGATGAAGCACTTCCCAAGGACAATACCACTTTTTCATGACAGTATATAAATAGTAGCACAACACCAATAGAGATGACAAAGCTCAAACATATGGATGAAATCAGTGGGCGAGTACCAACCTTTGTCAGGAGGCTTATTGTGTAGAGCATACAGATGAAGCAATTCTCCGGAACCATCTGTTGCAATCTACGGTGGTGGCCATGCTTACTATATACTCCTAGATTAGTTTAATGTTTCCAACATCTTCTTGTACAGTTCCACTAAAATATTGTTGGAAATATGCCCTAGAGGCAATAATAAATTAGTTATTATTATATTTCCATGTTCATGATAATCGTTTATATCCATGCTAGAATTGTATTGATGGGAAACTCAGATACATGTGTTGATACATAGACAACACCATGTCCCTAGTAAGCCTCTAGTTGACTACCTTGTTGATCAATAGATGGTTACGGTTTCTTGACCATGGACATTGGATGTCGTTGATAACGGGATCACATCATTAGGAGAATGATGTGATGGACAAGACCCAATCCTAAGCCTAGCACAAGATCGTGTAGTTCGTATGCTAAAGCTTTTCTAATGTCAAGTATCATTTCCTTAGACCATGAGATTGTGCAACTCCCGGATACCGTAGGAATGCTTTGGGTGAGCCAAACGTCACAACGTAACTGGGTGGCTATAAAGGTGCACTACGGGTATCTCCGAAAGTGTATGTTGGGTTGGCACGAATCAAGACTGGGATTTGTCACTCCGTGTAAACGGAGAGGTATCTCTGGGCCCACTCGGTAGGACATCATCATAATGTGCACAATGTGACCAAGGAGTTGATCACGAGGATGATGTGTTACGGAACGAGTAAAGAGAGTTGCCGGTAACAAGATTGAACAAGTTATCGGGATACCGACGATCGAATCTCGGGCAAGTATCGTACCGCTAGACAAAGGGAATTGTATACGGGATTGATTAAGTCCTTGACATCGTGGTTCATCCAATGATATCATCGTGGAACATGTGGGAGCCAACATGGGTATCCAGATCCCGCTGTTGGTTATTGGCCAAAGAGTTGTCTCGGTCATGTCTGCATGGCTCCCGAACCCGTAGGGTCTACACACTTAAGGTTCGATGACGCTAGGGTTATAGGGAAAGTATGTACGCGGTTACCGAATGTTGTTCGGAGTCCCGGATGAGATCCCGGACATCACGAGGAGTTCCGGAATGGTCCGGAGGTAAAGATTTATATATGGGAAGTCCTGTTTTGGTCACCGGAAAAGTTTCGGGTGCTATCGGTAACGTACCGGGACCACCGGGAGGGTCCCGGGGGTCCACCAGGTGGGGCTACCTGCCCCAGAGGGCTGCGTGGGCCAAGTGTGAGAGGGGACCAGCCCCAGGTGGGCTGGTGCGCCCCCCACCAGGGCCCAAGGCGAAGAGAGAAGGGAAAAGGGGGAAACCCTAGGCTCAGATGGGCCTAAGGCCCACCTAGTGGTGCGCCCCCCTCTCTTCCCCCTTGGCCGCCCCCCTAGATGGGATCTAGGGCTGGCCGCCACCCCTAGGGGGTGGAAACCAAGGTGGGGGCACATCCCCTCCCCTCCCCCTATATATACTTGAGGTATGGGGCTGCCCAAGACATGTGATTCAATCTCCCTGTTGGCGCAGCCCTACCCCTCTTCCTCATCGTCTCTCGTAGTGCTTGGCGAGGCCCTGCTGGAGTCCCGCGCTCCTCCACCACCACCACGCTGTTGTGCTACTGCTGGATGGAGTCTTCCCCAACCTCTGCTTCTCCCCTTGCTGGATCAAGGCGTAGGAGACGTCACCGGGCTGTACGTGTGTTGAACACGGAGGTGCCATCCGTTCGGCACTAGGATCATCGGTGATTTGGATCACGACGAGTACGAATCCATCAACCCCGTTCACTTGAACGCTTCCGGTTAGCGATCTACAAGGGTATGCAGATGCACTCTCCTTCCATCATTGCTAGATTACTCCATAGATTGATCTTGGCGATGCGTAGAAAATTTTGAATTTCTGCTACGTTCCCCAACACTTTCCGGCAGTTCGATTGCCGGACACATTCCGGAAGCAACAACCAAGGCGGCAAGAAGCTAAGATGAACACGGGAACCGCCAGGTGGTCTTTAGTAATACTTGATATACCCGCTTTTCACTATTTATGCGTAGCTTGCCCTGGGATAGGACATTTCGAATTGTCCTACCTTGTGCCTATTGCACTACTTGTACCAGTATGCTCCGACGTATTATTCAAATAACAATGCATATCATTAATCTGTCATTGCATTATTTAAGTTTTTCTCTTTCTCTTATATGTCCATTTACAACAATGCGCACCCGCACGTTCGGGTATGGTAAGTACGCCAGGGGCTCTCGTTTACCCATAATACAGCGCAAGAAGTACGAACAGTTTCGACAGTGCGGCACCCCGAACTTATAGCATTATATGCATCAGCTACGAATCATGTCTTTGGTCAATTGTTGGGTTGCCTGGCTCCCATGCTTTGGTACCTTATGTTCCACTATATCGGCTAAGGTAGCGGTGGGAGAACTACTGCAATTGTGTCCCAGTTTTTCTGGATGAGCACCTCAGTAGAGAAAGCCAAAAACTGACTCTCATGATAAGGCGAGAGACTGGTCGCTGTTCGAGAGGTCTCAAGTACTTAAAGAATTTTTCCCGCTTCGGGCGAGGAGTCGGCCTTGTCCAGCTTAGGCGTGTATAGTGCCCCAAATTCGGCCCTTCGAATACCACGGGCTTTGCCAAAAATTTAAAATCATAGACTTCTATGGCTAAGTGAGAGTGATAAAGCATTATAGTCCGATTGCCTGGTTCGTTGCGCTGAACACCTCCCTTGATGGACCCAAAATTGGGGTAAAGATTGTTTAGATTTACCCCAAACACCCAAGTACTAGTTACATGGGGGTAGAAGCCGACGACTGGCCAACTCTCAGATTTTATAAAGGGCCGCACAGAAGGTAATATTTTAAATTGAGAAAGCGTCGCATGGCGCAAAAGAACTCGTTTCATATTACAGGATCACATGGGCATGTTCATTCAAAAATTACATCCTTGGCACACTCATCTGCCACTAAGCGGGAACCCTTCAGGACGCTCTCATAGTAATTCTTGGGGCAGCGATGCTCCTTGCCCTCCGGTGGCCCCTCCTTCACCAGCTTCACTGCGTCCAGCTTCGCCCAGTGCACCTTCGCCCGGGAAAAAGCCCTGCATGCACCTTCGATGCAGACAGACCGCTTGATGACTTCAAGCCTTGGGCAGGCTTCCACAAGCCGCCGCACCAGACCGAAGTAGCTGCTGGACAGGGGCTCGCCAGGCCACATCCGGACTATAAGGCCCCTCATGGCCTGTTCGGCCGCCTTGTGAAGTTCGACCAACTGCTTCAGCTGGTCGCTCAAGGGCACAGGGTGTTTGGTCCCAGTATACTGAGACCAAAACAACTTCTCCGTTGAGCTCCCCTCCTTAGCCCGGTAAAACTCCGCGGCGTCTAGTACACTGCGGGGAAGATCTGCAAATGCTCCTGGAGAGCTTCGAACTCAGTTAAGAAAAAGGAAAGTCTCCTTCATGTGCTTGCTTTGCATAAAGAATGCCTTACCCTCTGCTATCTTATTCACCGCGTCAATCTCCTGGAGGGCCTTGTGGGCTTCGGCCTTGGCGCTCTGGACGCTTTCAAGGGCCTGCGCGAGCTCGGACTCTCGCATCTTAGAGTCAAGCTCCAAGGACTCGTGCTTTTTGGCAAGAGCCTCGAGCTCTTGCTGCACCTCGCCTACCCGAGCTTCTTGCTTCTCCCGTTAAATGCGTACTTTGGCTGCTTTGTCTTCGGCCTTGGACAACGCCTTCCTCAGGGTCTCCACCTCAGTCGTGGCCCCTGACAAATTCATGATGATCCTATTACTTTACACCCGAACTTCTTTTGAACTATATAGACAGGGGTATATCTTACCTTTGCTCTCTTCAAGCTTTCTCTTGGTAAGGCCGAGCTCGTCCTCGGACCGCTTCAGTTCCTACTTCAGTGCAGAGACCTCCGCAGTATGTGCGGCAGTGGCTAGCAATGAAGCCTGAAGATACACATAGACATACCCTAATTAGACTCCTGAGTTATCATCTAATACTCTATTCGGCTTTTCCTTGCAAACGCCGAACAGAGCATCAGGGGCTACTATCTATGCGGTAATATTTTCTTATATTTTGAATGCTTACCTCAAAGCCTGTTAGGAGGCTGGCGCAAGCTTCGGTCAGTCTATTTTTGGTGGACTGAACCTTCTCGACCACCGCACTCATGATAGTGCGGTTCTCTTCTGCGATGGAAGCGCTGCGAAGCACTTCCAGCAGGGTGTCTGGTGCCTCTGGTTGCACAGAGGACACCGGCACGGATGGTTGGCCACCCTTAATGGGGGACCGCCTGCCAGAATCCGGAACCATCGAAGGTTCTGCCGAAGTGTCCGGATGGGGCCTGAACTTGAAGCCCGTAGGAGCCTCGCTCCCTTGGTACCCAGGGTCCGGGAGGTCGCTGTGAGGTGCCCCCAGGATCACCTCCCCTTGGCTCGGTGCCTTTTGAGACACCACCTCGGCGTTGTATGTAGGGTGAGGGGTGGAAGCCATCGGAGGAGAACCGCTGTTCATATCCGACGAGTCCAAAGAGCCGCTAGACGAGGGTACGTCGAGATGAGCTCGGGATGGACTGCATAATCATGTTCGGCATGAGGAAAGGCAGTACAATAAAACATACCGTGAAGTACTATGGTGTCCGGACACTTATGACTTCGCTAGGGGCTTGTCCCTGGGTAGCCACTCGTCGCCACTGTCGGCGGCCGTCGTGGCACAGTCCAGAGGGAGGGTCATTCCCTTCTTGGACCCTCCGGCCTCCCCGGATGGGTCGGCCTTCCTTTTCTTGTCTCCCCGGGCTGGGGGGGAGCTTTTCTCTTCCTCCTAGTTTCCGTGGGAGGAGTGCGCGTCGGAGTCATCGGACGATGAGCCCGATGTAACCTTGCGCTGGAGACCCTTTCGGGTCCCCGTGGCCTTCTTCTTGGCCTTCTTTTCCGACACCTCGTAAGGTGCCGGAGTCAGCATCTTCGTTAGAGGAGCGTCTGCAGGATCTTCGGGCAGGGGGGCTGGACAATCAAGCCGCTCCGTTGTCTCTATTCAGTCATGTAAATGACATGAAAGCTTAGATCCAGCACATAACTAAACTAGGGAAAATAAATATCCTGAGAGATATAAAAGCCTACCGGATGGGCGCGGCGCTTTGCGCTGAGTCTGCGGTCCTCGGTGAGGGAGGGAGGCATCTCAGCGCCCTTGAATAGCACCCTCCAGACGTCCTCATGCGTCGTGTCGTAGAGCTCTCGCAGCGTCTGGTGCTTGGCCGAGTCGAACTCCCACAAAACAAATGCCCGTCGTTGGTACGGAAGGATCCGGCGGAAGAGCATAACCTGGACCACGTTGACGAGCTTGATTTTCTTGTTCGTCATGTTCTGGATGCAGGTCTGGAGTCCGATCAGCTCTACCGTGGAACCCCAGGATAGGCCCTTCTTTTTTCAGGAGGTGAGGCGCGTGGGGATTCCAGATCGAAATTTAGGGGCCGCCACCCAGTTGGAGTCGCGCGGCTCGGTGATGTAGAACCACCCCGATTGCCACCCCTTTATGGTATCCACGTAGGTGCCCTCGAGCCAGGTGACATTAGGCATCTTGCCCACCATGGCGCCTCCGCACTCTGCTTGCTGGCCACCCACCACCTTCAGTTTTACATTGAAGGTTTTCAGCCATAGGCCGAAGTGGGGCCTGATGCGGAGGAATGCCTCGCACACGACGATAAACGCCGAGATGTTGAGGATGAAATTGGGGGCCAGATCATGAAAATCCAGCCCGTAGTAGAACATGAGCCCGCGGACAAACGGGTGGAGAGGAAGTCCTAGTGTGTGGACGAAATGGGTAAGAAAAACTACCCTCCCGTGGGGTTCGGGCGTGGGGACGATCTGCCCCGCATTTGGCAGCCGGTGCGCGATATCCGCGGCCAAGTATCCGGCTTCCCATAACTTTTTGATGTTCTCCTCCGTCACGGAGGATACCATCCACTTGCCTCCTGCTCCGGACATGATTGGAGTGGTTCGAGAAGAAGAACACGAGCTTGGGCGCTAGAGCTCGAGTGTGCGGGAATGGGTAAGCGAGATGGAAGAAGGCATGGGTGAAAAAAGTAAATCTTTGTCCCTTTATAAGGGCGGAGGAGGCGATGAGTCTCCCCACTTTCCTGGCAAAACCGCTTATTCCCCAGGCACCATAATTGATGGCGCGGTTGGGTTACCCACATCCATATGGATGAGAATCCCGTGATAAGGGGAACACGATCTCTCCTTTGACAAGACGTATCAAGAAAACTGCCCCGCGATATGTGCGGAGCTGGTTGAGAAAAGCGGTTCGAATAATAACCGGGCCATGGTGTGATGTCATGCTGTCAAAACGTGCCAGCAGATTAGATTTGTGGAAATATTATTCTCTCTACGGTGGTATGTGGAACTTATTTTGCAGGGTCGGACACTATCGTTGCATTCAAACTCTTCCATGGTATATTCGGAGGAGGAACCCGCCTTGCAATGCCGAAGACAACACTGCGCGCCGGACTCATCGTCATTTAAGCCTAGATCAGGGGCTACTGAGGGAATCCTAGATTAGGGGGTATCCGGACGGCCGGACTATATCCTTTGGCCGGACTATTGGACTATGAAGATACAAGATTTAAGACTTCGTCCCATGTCCGGATGGGACTCTACTTGGCATGGAAGGCAAGCTAGGCAATACAGATATGGATATCTCCTCCTTTGTAACCGACCTTGTGTAACCCTAGCCCCCTCCGCTGTCTATATAAACCGGAGGGTTTTAGTCCGTAGGACAACATACAATCATACCATAGGCTAGCTTCTAGGGTTTAGCCTCTCTGATCTCGTGGTAGATCAACTCTTGTAATACTCATATCATCAAGAACAATCAAGCAGGACGTAGGGTATTACCTCCATCAAGAGGGCCCGGACCTGGGTAAACATCGTGTCCCCTGCCTCCTGTTAACATCCGCCTTAGATGCACAGTTCGGGACCCCCTACCCGAGATCCGCCGGTTTTGACACCGACAATTACTGTGCTATGCAACTTCCATTCGCGAGGGGGGGCTGTGTTTACACATCATACCATGGGTTTCATGAATCACCATATCTAGAGATTCGTCGACACAGTTTGTTGCCAGATAATCTTTAGTGTGTGAAAGGCATCAAGCTTTCATGCGATGGATGACTTTTGCAAACCCGACATGCGGCGATGTGGTTCATGCCAACAGCAAATATGCACAACTTGATTCGTGCTGATATCTAGACCGAGCCATGTATTCTGCTGCTGTAGCACGACCCTGCGTAGGATGTACTGATAATGATGATGGAGATGTTGTGCAGAAGCCATATATATCAGTTAGGATTCAAGTGCGTACTTGTTAGTTAAACCTATGTATAAATTGTGACACTAAATACGACTAGTAAGTAGTACAGTAGCAGTACTAGTATATGTCGGTCAAATTATTCATCATGTCCACACATTGAATTGATGTGACAACATTCTGTGCGTGAGGTGACACAAGAATCACGGCAGCGTGTTTGGGTATTCTAGACTTCAGATTTGGAGTACCACTTATCTATCGAAATCTTTCATCGTTCACTTAAAACAGTCGATTGATCATACATTGAGTACCATATAACTGGAATTACCGATGCAAGTTGAAGAAGGATTGGCTGGTGCTGCCGGCTGGCGCCAAGTTCGATCCCATGGATCAGGAGCTGACAGCGCGAGATTTCAGTCTCTCATCGATTTGTTCATACCAACCATCGACAGCGAGCATGACATATGCTACACCCAACCTGAGAAACTTCCAGGTAAGACACCGATTGGCCGTCTACTTGCACAAACATATTCCTTTGTTTATAGCTCTATTTTTCTTTTTAGACGCATACCTGGTGAAGCAATTACAATTTGACAGTTAGTAAAAAGTGAAACAAGTGACTGCAACATGACAAAGATGTTATGAAAATGCCAACTAGGTACACTAAAACCTGTATTCCACAATACTGTAGGTATCACACTGAGTGGCCTAAGGAAGCATTTCTTCCAGCGCAATTCCAGGGCGTTCAAAAGGGGCACGTGGACGCGTCGCAAGATACAGTTGGAGTGCGGCATGCACGCGATGTGGCACAAGACCGGCAATACTTTGCCGGTGATGGTCAACGGCCGGCAGACGGGCAGCAAAAAAGGTTCTGGTGCTGCACACCAACAAGAACTTCAACCAGCAGAGGACCAACTGGGTGATGCACTAGTACCACCTCGGGGACCTGGAGCAAGGGAAGGAGCGGGAGCTGGTCCTCTGCAAGATTTTCTACCAGACGAACACTAGGGCCAGGAGTAAAAATATTATAAGTTAGTTTGGTATTGGTAGTTGTACTACCTTGTCATCCGCAAGTTGGTATTGTTGTTAACAATATTTTGGTATGAACTTGCATTTGCTTCCAACCATCATGCCGAGGGTCGACGTGGATATAAAGCTGAATCATTTGTATCGAAACGAATTTTCAGGCACTTGATTTTTATTTGATGGGTAGCATAAGCACCCGCCGTTCGAATTCCCAGTTCTCCAATTTTTTGAAACAAGTGCATGCACTTATTATCACGATAAAAAACAATATTCGTGCAACATCCCAGTTATCAGTCTGTACTTGCAGAATTCTCTCGTTTATTGAGCACGTATATTGTTTTTTCAGGTCGAGCAAGTTTCAACTGGGTTGTAGACTGCCCAGGGTTGGTTTTGTTTTTAACAGGCCCAGCCCATGACGACAACGGGGCACAAAGATCCAGCAGGTATCTACTAGCCTCTGGCACGCCAGCGTTAGTTATATTTTGTCTTACAACATCCGCAGGCAGTCTTTTTACTGAATCAAACACACAACCCAGTTCTATTTTCCTCTTGAAACGCATGTCCAACATCCGTTTTATCTCTACCTATAGTTTTACTAGTTCATATACACGTATCATTATGTTGAAAACACATAAAATTCCATTTTCATATTTACATCCTTATTTTTGTTGTTTTTCCCACCCAGCGCTGATTTTTTTTACCACTGGTTTTCCCTTAAACCAACTCAATTGTCCCACGTCTTATTTGCTTACAAAAACAAATCGATTTTTTTGGCAAATCAATAAGTTCTTAAAAAATGTTTATCATTTCGGGATTACAACACTTTGGACTCCACCAAAATATGAAAAATAAGGTTGAACTTTTTGACCGTGGTCCTGGGCAGAAAATGGGTTGTAATAAATTACTTAAGAATTAGCAAATGGGCTACAAATTATAAAAACATAGCAAATGGGCTTTATGTTGTCTGCCACAAATTTGAAGGCTGACTTGTGGGCCTACTAAGTTCATGCGTACACAAGGTTTCTCAAAAAAGAAACTTAGTCAACAATCGACTCTACCAGCGTCAGACCGTTAGATGTCAATCTAACGGCAATTGTGCTTCTTCAGTCTCTGATCTTCCTGCCCCAGCCGCCCAAACCAGCGCCGTCGAAACCGCTTGCTCCCGCCTCCCGTGGCCGGCAGTGCTGCCGGGCAGGCCTCACGGCCCCATCATACTTGCATCCCTGGCCTGTCTATCCCTCTACTCACCCACATCTCCTGTTATTTTTAGGCGACGACAGCCGAACTAGTCAACCCTCGTACTCTCCACCGCTTGGGCAGCCACTGCCGTGTCTTCCCCGGCTCCGTGTCGTTCCCTTCGTAGGCCTTGCCTTCGTCCACCGCCCTCGTGCTCTCGGCGCAGCATGGTCAACGATGTCCATCCAACGGCCGTAGTGCTTCTTCAACCTCTGGTCTTCTTGCCCCAGCCGCCCAAAGCAGCACCGGTTGTGTCGTATGCTCCTGCCTCCCGTGGTCGGTTGTGCTGCCGCGGAGGCCTCACCGTCCCCATACTACTCCCACCGCTGGCCATGTCATACCTCCACTCACCCACTCCCCCTGTTATTCTGCGGCGACGGCAGCCTCATACCGCAGCCGAACCAGTGAACTATCGTACTCCTCTCTGCGTGGGCATCCACTGCCGCGTCTTCCCCGGCTCCGCGTTGTCCCCTTCCTAGGCCTCGCCGTCGTCCACCGCCATGGTGCTCTCGACGCGGCGTGGTCAATGTGGTCAACGACCGACTTCCATTGGAAGAGTACTGTACGTGGAGAGGCTGACAGCTGGGTCCACGGCAGCCGCAAGGAAGTGCCTCCTTATTACGAGCAAAATAATTATTCCTCCACCTCACAGCAGGGACCCACCGGACAGGCCACCAGTATTTCATGGAAAAAACATTTTCCCCCTGACTGCTGGGACCCACCGGACGGGCCACCGTATTTCACGAAAAAAACGTGTGCCCCTGACTGCTGGGACCCACCGGACGGACCACCGTATTTCGCGAAAAAACGTTCGCCCCGCTGTCAGCTCGGACCCACCGGAAGTGCCTCCGTATTACGCACAGAAAAATGAATACTCCCCCTGCTAGCTGGGACCCACCATGGTGGGAGGCTGACTTGTGGGCCTACTAAGTTGACGGGGACGGAGGGCTTTGTCAACTTAGTCAATATGAATGATTCTAGCTCCAGTGACCGTACGATGTCCATCCAACGGCCGTCGTGCTTCTTCAATCTTTGCTCTTCCTGCTCCAGCCGCTCAAACAAGCGTCGGAGGGACTGCCTGCTTCCTCCTCCCCGCGGTCGGCTCTGCTGCCGCGCAGGCCTCACCGCCCCACTGTACTCCCATCGCTGGCCTAGCCATCCGTCTACTCACCCACACCTGCTGTTATTCTCCGGCGACGGCAGACGAACCAGTAAACCCTCATACAGTCGTACTCCCCTCCGCGTGGGAAACAACTGCCGAGTCTTCCCTGCCTCCGTGTCGTTCCCTTCCTAGGTCTCGCCGTCTTCCACCGCCCTGGTGCTCTCGGCGCGGCCTGGTCAATGTGGTCAACGACCGACATGCATCTGAAGTGGACTGTACGTGGAGAGGCCGATAGCTGGGTTCACGGCCGCACGCAAGGAAATGCCTCCTTATTACGCGCAAAATAATGGTTCCTCCACCTGACATGAGGGAACCACCGAAAGGGCCTCTGTATTTCATGAAAAAAACATTACCGCCGCTGATAGCTCGGACCCACCAGCTATATCTTCGCACGCAATGAAGTGCCTCCTTATTACGCACAAAAAAATGAATACTCCCCCTGTTAGCTGGGACCCAGTATAGTGGTAGGCTGACTTGTGGGCCTACTAAGTTGACGGGGATGGAGGGCTTTGTCAACTTAGTCAATATGCACGATTCTAGCTCCAGTGACCGTACGATGTCCATCCATCTGCCGTAGTGCTTCTTCAACCTCTAGTCTTCTTGCTCCAGCCGCCCAAACCAGCGCCAGTCGTGCCTCGTGATCCTACCTCCCGTGGCCGGCTGCGATGCGGCGAAGGCCTCACCGCCCCCTACTACTCCCATCGCTGGCCAGTCCATCCCTCTACTCACCCACACCCCCTGTTATTCTGCGGCGACGGCAGCCTCACACCGCAGCGAACCAGTGAACCCTTGTACTCCTCTACGCGTGGGCATCCACTGCCGTGTCTTCCCCGGCTCCGTGTCGTCCCCTTCCTAGGCCTCGCCGTCGTCCACCTCCCTAGTGCTCTCGGCACGGCGTGGTCAACGTGTTCAAGGAACAGCTTCCATCGGATGTGGACTGTATGTGGAGAGGCTGACAGCTGGGTCCACGGCCGCAGCAAGGAAGTGCCTCCTTATTACGTGCAAATAATTATTCCTCCACCTGACAGCGGGGACCCACCGGACGGGCCACCGTATTTCATGAAAAAAACGTTTCCCCCCTGACTGCTGGGACCCACCAGCTACACCTTCGCACGCAAGGAAGTGCGTCTGAGCAAAAAAACAAAACGATTCGCCCCTGACTGCTAGGACCCACCAGCTACATCTTCGCACGCTAGGAAGTGCCAGACAATCGGGACCCACATGGCCGAAGCGTACGTAGTGTTGTCATTCTGGTCGGGAATGTGTACGTACATACTGGTTGATGTAGAGGCGCGCACATGTCATAGTAGAGGCGCGCACGTAGCATGTACACGTACGTATAGTGGCCAGGGTGCAAGAAAGAAAATACGACCATGTATGTGTACAAATGGGCGGGGTCTCGAACGCCTACTCGCGCATACGTGCGGCAAGGGCTCGTGTACATGGCTGGGTCGGAACGGAGAAACAACGTCGTCGTCGTGTTCATGGGGAGGCAACGGAATGCGTCGTGTTCATGGGGAGGCAACGGAATGCGTCGTGTTCATGGGGAGGCAACGGAATGCGTCGTGTTCATCGGGAGGCAACGGAACGCGTGGGAGCCAACCGGCTGGGTCGGAACGGAATGCGTGGTCGTGTTCATCGGGAGGGCTTGGACAGAACAGGCGATGGAACGAGGCCTGGCGTACCACAGAACGGAGGAAACGGACCTCCTACGGTCGAAATGGGAGTCCTGTTGATCGGGAGGGGTGTGGCGTACCGCAAAACGGAGGAAACGGACCTCCTACGGTCGAAACGGGGGTCCTGGTCATCGGGAGGGGTGTGGCGTACCGCAAAATGGATGAAACGGACCTCCTACGGTCGAAACGGGGGTCCTGGTCATCGGGAGGGGTGTGGCATACCGCAAAAAGGGACTCCACGGGATAGTGTTCATCTCCACCGTCAACCTCCTCCAGCCTCCACGAGCTACCGTCGACCTCCTCCAGCCTCCACGGGCTCCTGTTCATACAGCCTCCACCGCGTGCTACTCCACCAGCTTCTGTTCAACCACCCCTTCACTATCTACTGTTCATCCAGCCCTCCACACCACGGGGTCCTGTACAACCACCCCTCCACCGTCTACTGTTCATCCAGCCCTCCACACCACAGGGTCCTGTTCATCGAGAGGCAACGCCACCGCTCACTGTTCATCCAAACCCCCCGCAACGCTCACTATTCATCCCAGAGGCAGCATCGATCGGCTTCAGTTAGCAGCAGTAGTGAAGGAATCGCTCGATCGGGTTCAGTTAATAGCCATCGATCGATCGCTCAGGTTCAGTAACGCGTAGCCTGTAGTGCAATCGCTCGGGTTCAGTTAGAGCCCAACGCCTTGCTCGGGTTCAGTTAGAGCCAACGCCTCGCACACACGCGCGTATGTGTACGAGAGAAACGCGCATCGCTCGGCCCCCGACCTCCCACCGTAACCGGGAACTCCCCGAAATTTCCCTCGCCCTCACTTCTACCATGGTTTTTTCCGTCGTGGACGGCCCAAAGAATGTCATGCGACTACATCTCCGCCCGCCCAGGACGAAAAGCCCATTTTCTGTCATGATTTTTTGTCATAGAAGTAGGAGCCCACCACATCTATGATGATACCGGGTTTTGTCACAATTATTGTCATAGAAGTGTCATATGTATGATAGAAAAAAAAATTGTTCGGCCCAAAATGTCACGGATGTGTCTTTTTTTTTGTAGTGATACCCCAGACTTAGGATGCCTGAGAAGAAAAGGTGCAACGCAATTGATGAGATGACATTATAAGATTCTCAGGCAATGCACTATGGAAGTGAGTCCCGACACAACAGTTCATCAATAAACCAAGGAGATGATGAGGAGGTGGCTGGTGGACTCAATGATAATTCATCGAGACTTCCAAAAAGATGGGTTTCCACAATTGCGTGATCACGGAGATATCATTTGTCAGATCAAATGATATAATGATGTTTGCTCGAGGAAAACATACCCAATTGAACATTGCTTGAAAGGTGCACCCGAAATATGGGCTGGGTCACATGAACAATGTTAGAATGGTGACTTGATGAACAAAAGAATTAGAATGAAACTATCGATCATTCACTTCAAAGTAATAGGGTTGCTAGAAGTTTTGAATTCACACCTCAGAGTTTGATAGCCAGTTTTTTGATTAGAAACTGCACGGGGACCAAGAAATGAATGGAGATGGCGAGAAGTAATACTATAACAAGAATTCTTAAGAGGTGGAGCATTTCTCACAACATCCTTGATATAAAAGATGATAATAATCCAAGTTGGAACATAACATAAGCTGGATAGCAAGGAGCTCCATAACATGATCAAGTTTGTGTCGGAGGGAAGGCAATGATGTCGTTGATGATAATACAAATCATCGAGGGGCAAGGATGGTATTTCTCATCAAGAATTCAATTGATATCCTGGAAGAAGTCAAAATGTTGATGATGATCATGACAAATTTTGTCGA
Organism: Triticum urartu; assembly: GCF_003073215.2. Classification (NCBI taxonomy): domain Eukaryota; kingdom Viridiplantae; phylum Streptophyta; class Magnoliopsida; order Poales; family Poaceae; genus Triticum; species Triticum urartu. The sequence continues at coordinate 307,027,296 of NC_053026.1, forward strand.
GATATTTCATGAAGATGTAATCGATCAGCAATGACATCAAGTCAAAGGAATGATGAAGCAAGAGGTTATTGGAACCACGGTTATGACACAAACTCGAAATCAAGCTTGTTGTTTAAGGTGAAAGGGTATGACGAGGAAGATCGACGTAAGCTTAGTTATCGTCGCAAATTGGTGCTCCGAGAATAAGGACCAGGTAGCATAGTTAAAATCAGCACAATAATGATATAGCCAATTCGGCTAGGAATGATATGATCGAGTTCAAACCCGTAAGAAATGATGGTTAATAAGAGTTGTTGAATTGTAGTGCAGACTTGATTCAGTTATCGGTGTTCTCGAGTGACTAATAACTCATAACCCAAGGAAAAATTGGAATCGGTGAGAAATAATTGTAGATGAAGAACTCATAAGGAGTTATGTAGTTCCATGATATTCTCGAGATACCAGAAGGTACAACTCGAAGGTAGAGCAGAGTAGAGGTTGGCTAGATGAATGATCTATAGAAGACAAGTACTTTAACTTGTTAGAGAAATGGAGTCAAGGAGAAAATATGATCGGAACCATGATTGCAAAGGCTCAATTCACAAATGCCAAATGATATTATATCAAGGGAATAATTATTATTACAAGAAGCTTCCATGATAGGATATACATCGTGTCCATGGGCATGGACACAAAGTTCAAGGTCGACTCCCACTTCTTCAATGTATAACCTTCCATTCACCTCTCACTTTTTGAAAATGACATTAGTTGTCAAAAGTTTTACCTGGTGCAATGCTAGATAATTATGACTCGTGAAATCTTCCGGGTTCACATAGAGTAAGGAAGGCATAGGTTTAACCCATCGGGGCATCTTATGAACACATACCACCAACTTCAGGAGCGAATAACTCAAGCTCGGGAGCAGAGCATGGTTGACAAAAGCAGGAGGTACAATTTACCAAAGGCATTATGTATCCGATGAAAGGCTCACAAGTTTAATGAATATGAAGGACGGTGTCGGACAAAATCCAACAAAGGATCTGGTGGTCCATAATGGATCTGATGCGAGTATCGGTACTCAACCAGAAGAAGAAAGAATGCAAGGAGATCAGATTATAGAAACAACTGACTAACTCAAAGCTCAAATGCAAAGGAATTATGAATTCCAAGACAAGGGATCAAAAGCAATGCTCTGATTAGGGATGGATAAGTTGAATAGCCTTAGGGGTACAATCAATGGCAATTTGATTGGTCGAGATCCAGCTCATGTTTCAAATGATGTTTGAGCCAGAAGGATGACTTCTAGGATCTGGTTGAGGATTGCGAGCATTCGTAATTTATTGAATGGATGGAATCAATATGATAGTGACAAAGGATGTCAATAAGATTACTATACTTATGAGATTAACCATAATGCAAGCAAGCAAGAATTTCAAGAGCAATAAGTTGCTGAGGATTTTCGAAAGATCAAATAGTATTTCGAAGACTTTGGTGCAACACATGAACAACTGGGGAGAAACAAATCCTCGGTGTGTGTGAGGATTAATTTGTAGGTGTATTCAGGTGACAAGGAACTACAAGGCAGTAGACACAAGGATTCTCGGAAAAAATAGAGAGAAGTTCGAGGTATCTTATAATAACAAGATCAACGAGGAATGATTGTATGAATGACAAGTGTATGTGGTTATCCATATAGGTTTACCGATGTATGGGAATTGCAAAAGAGACGGGGCAAAGTCTCGAGAGAACATCACAGAGTATCTTTGGAATCTTCTGGTGCAACAAGTGATCATCTGGAGTGAGGGGTTGTCTGAGAGAATGTATTTTCGAGAACCTAAAGCAGTTTTTGCAAAATCATTTAACCCGAATAGAAGAGAGATCAGAGTACCAGAGTATAGACGAGGAATAAAAGATCCTAATACCACCCAATGGCGACGTGGGCTCGTAAGCCACACAACCATGTTAGTAAAATAGTTTTCAGTGACTAGACTCGACTTCGGCCAAGGAGTGTGGAAGGGTGATTCCTACAGGCAGTCGGCTCTGATACTAACTTGTGACGTCCCCGATTTGACCGTACACTAATCATGCACGCAAATGTGTATGACCAAGATCAGGGACTCACAGGAAGATATCACAACACAACTCTAGACACAAATAAAATAATACAAGCTTTATGTTACAAGCCAGGGGCCTCAAAGGCTCGAATACAAATGCTCGAAGACACAAGAGTCAGCGGAAGCAACAATATCTGAGTACAGACATAAGTTAAACAAGTTGCCATAAGATGGCTAGCACAAACTGGGACACAGATCGAAAGAAGCGCACACCTCCTCCCTGGGATCCTCCTAAACTACTCCTGGTCATCGTCAACGGCCTGCACGCAGAAGTAGGCACCTCCAGTGTAGTAGGAGTCATCATCAACGGTGGCGTCTGGCTCCTGGGCTCCAACGTCTGGCCGCATCAACCGGGTATAGAAAGCGGGAAAAGGGGGAGCAAAGCAACCGTGAGTACTCATCCAAAGTAATCGCAAGAAAGGAGCTACACTATATATGCATTGGTATCAATGAAAGGGGTAGTATATGTGGACTGAACTGCGGAATGCCAGAATAAGAGGGGGATAACTAGTCCTATCAAAGACTACGCTTCTGGCAGCCTCCTTCTTGAAGCAGTAGAAGAGAGTAGATGGTAAGTTAACCAAGTATCATCGCATAGCATAAACCTACCCGGCGATCCTATCCTCGTCACCCTGTGAGAGAGCGATCACCGGGTTGTATCTGGCACTTGGAAGGGTGTGTTTTATTATGTACCCGGTTCTAGTTGTCATAAGGTCAAGGTACAACTCCGGGTCATCCTTTTACCGAGGGACATGGCTATTTGAATAGATAAACTTCCCTGTAGGGGTGCACCACATTTCCCAACATGCTCGATCCCTTTTGGTCGGACACACTTTCCTGGGTCATGCCCAGCCTCGGAAGATCAACACATCGCAGCCCCACCTAGGCACAACAGAGAGGCCAGCATGCCGGTCTAAATCCTAAGCACGCAGGGGTCTGGGCCCATCACCCATTGCACACCTGCACATTGTGTACGCGGCCGGTGAGCAGACCTAGAAACCTCCATTACAAAGGAAGTAACTTACGCGGTCCAACCCGGCACGCGCCGCTTAGTCGCTGACGTCAAGAAGGCTTCAGCTGATACCACGACGTCGAGTTCCCATAACTGTTCCCGCGTAGTTGGTTAGTGCGTATAGGCCAGTGGCCAGACTCAGATCAAATACCAAGATCTCGTTAAGCGTGTTATCTTAAAGTAACCGCGAACGCCGACTAGGGGCAGGCCCACCTCTCTCCTGGGTGGTCTCAACCTGCCCTGTCGCTCCGCCACAAAGTAACAATCGGGGGCCGTCGGGAACCCAGGCCCACCACTACTTGGTTGGAACCACCTGCCCCTTCAGCCCCCATATCCGAATCACTTGCGGGTACTCAATGAGCCGACCCGACTTTAGTCACAACATGTATCATGTGTAATATGTATAGTATATATACCTGTGATCACCTCCCAAGTGATCACGGCTCGATAGTATAGCATGGTAGACGGACAAGAATGTAGGTCCACTGATGGAATACTAGCATCCTATACTAAGCATTTAGGATTGCAGGTAAAGGTAACAACAGTAGTACGAAGGACAGGCTATGCATCAGAGTAGGATTAACGGAAAGCGGTAACATGCTACACTACTCTAATGCAAGCAGTAGAGAGAAGAATAGGCGATATCTGGTGATCAAGGGGGGGGCTTGCCTGGTTGCTCTGGCAAGCAAGGGTCATCAACAACGTAGTCGATTAGGGTACCAGCAACGGCGTCAGTCTCGTAGTCTACCGGAGAGAAGAGGGGGAAGAAACAATGAATACAATGCAAACAGATGCATACCAATGCATGACAAGACAAGTAACGGTGGCAGGTGTGCCCTAACGCAGTAGGAGGTGATACCGGCGATGGGGGAAACATCCGGGAAAGTATCCCCGGTGTTTCGCGTTTTCGGACAGATGAAATGGAGGGGGAAAGTCGCATGTTCTCTATGCTAGGGATGTGTGGTGGACGAACGGGCTACACATATCCGGATTCTTCTCGTCGTTCTGGGCAACTTTAATGTACAAAGTTTTTCCATCTGAGTTACGGATTATTTTATATTAATTTTCAAGATTTACATCATTTCTAGAATTAACAGAATTAATTACTTTAGATAATACAATTATGACATCAGCATGATGTTAGGGTGATGTCAGCAATCAACTTGTCAGTTGACCTAGTTAAACTGACGTGTGGGTCCCATTCGTCATTGTCTCAGACTAACTAAACCTGTTAATTAGACTAACTAAGTGATTAGGTTACTTCATTTTAATTAGATTAGTTAAGCAGGATTAATTAACTTAATTAACCTATTAATTAATTAATTACTAATTTTTTATTATTTTTAAAATTGTTCTGGGGCTAGGCCCACCTATCATTGGTCGCAGGGGGCCTTAGCGGGCATAGGGCGGTGCGGGCGCAGGTGCCTGGGCGTGGGCGAACCCGCCTGGCGTCAGGGGTGCTCGCCCAGGAGGGCGCGGCCGCACTGGCGAACGCCGGCCGTGGCTGCAGGCGGCGGCGCAAGGGGAGGTGGCAGAGACGGCAAGCGGCACGTGCGGGGGGGGGGGGGGGTTGGTTGGACGCGCCGGGGCACCGACGGCTGCGGCAAGCGCAGCAGCGAGCGGAGCGGCTGGCCGACAGCGGCGACTGAGGCGGGGTAAGGGGAGCAGGGGCGTGCGGTGGAGCGTGGGCGCGCGCCGGCGAGCCGGGGCGCGGCCAAGCGCGGATGCGCGCGCGGCGGTGGGGAGCGGCCAGGGGCGGATGCGGGCTACGCGGCAGGGGCGAAGCTGGGGCACCACGGCTGTGAGGAGCAGAGGTGGGGCGCGGCAGTCGCGCAGCGCCGGCAGGCGAGTAGGGGGATGGGACGCGCGCGGGGCGCGCATGTGCGCCGGGCACGGTTGCAATGCGGTCAGCGCGAACGGAGCACAACCTAGAGCATGGGCGCGGTAAGTGTTGGGCAGCTACTACGACGACAGGAACGCAAGGGGGAGAGGGGGGTCGATGGAGGGGCTCACATCGGAGCACAAGAAAGGATCGGTGAGCACAGGGAGGCGCCGGAGACGACGAAGCAACGACGGCGATCTCCGGGTCCAAGGTGGAAGACGACGACGAGCAGCTCGATGCAGGGGTGGGGAGCTCGAGGTAGTCCTTCTAGGCGATGTGTGGGAGGGCTGCGAGGCTTCTGCCCAACCTGGCGCAGCTCATGGTGGCGTCGGCGCGCGGAAACGACGAAGGCGCGGCGGCGGCAGCGGGGTCGGGCGCCCGAGTGCCCCGATCTAGAATGGGGAGGGAGAGGGAGGAGTCGATTGAGAGGGAAAGTGGGGATCGTGCGGGAGGAGTTGAGCGGCGCGCTAGGGTTAGGGCACTCATGGTTGGCGGCTGGGCCGGCCATCTAGGCCGGCTTTGGCCAACTGGGCCAGTCGGCCCACTTGGGGGGGGGGGAGGAGGGTCTAGTGTGTTTTTTTCTTTGTTTAAGTTTTAGCTCTTATTCATTTTTCCTTTCTCCTGTTTTATTTTAACTTTTATTCTATTTTATTTTTATAATTTATAAAGTGGATCCCTAAATCAGTGTTACAACATAATCCACTGCCACAAAAGCTTTACCCCAAACAAAATAGTTTAGTATTTTATAAAATACAAAAGGCATTTAATTAATGGTTTTAGATACTATTTAATTTAGTTTAGTGCATTTAATATTTTTACAAAAATGTGGTTCCTCCACCATTATGACTTAGGATTTATTTTTCCCATTTTGAACATTTTAATTTTAACGTTTGGAAACTTTTGATGTTTGTCTTTATTTAAATTTGAATTTGAACGGGATTTGAACCTTCGCAAGTTTAGCAACAGTAATACCACAGGCGTGGCAACATTTAGCAGACGATTACTGTAGCTTAACTATCCTGGCGTTAGAGGCATAAATGGAGGTCTAGACAGGGCAAGCAAGGAATTACCTACCCAAGCAAGAAATCATGCCACATACTGCACTCATATGCCAAACGGATTATATTCCAATGGCAGTAGATGGTAATTAAATCATTTATATGCCCTAAACTAATAAGAACACCCAAATAATAATCACAGATACTACGAGCAAAAACTATATTAGCGCCTAGGCTGCGCCTAGGGCGCTTAAGCACAGCCTAGGCACTAGGCGAAGGCTAACCGCCTCGCGTATGCCTACCGCTTTTTCCATCCTTGCCGACATTACATGACCGCGTTCATGAGGCTGGTTCTACCGACGTGTTTTGCACACAGGTGGCTGGCGGGTGTCTGTTCCTCCAATTTTAGTTGAATCAGATTCAATGAACATGGTTCTTCCTGAAGATCAAAAAGCAATCACTATACCACGTTGTGGTTTTTGATGCGTAGGTAAGAACGGTTCCTGCTAAGCCCATAGCAGCCACGTAAAACTTCCAACAACGAAGTAGATGACGTCTAGCTTGTTTTTGCAGGGCATGTTGTGATGTGATATGATATGGTCAAGACGTGATTATATAAATTGTTGTATGAGATGATCATGTTTTGTAACACAATTATCGGCAACTGGTAGGAGCCATATGGTTGTCGCTTTATTGTATGAAATGCAATCACCATGTAATTGCTTTACTTTATCACTAAGCGGCAGCGATAGTCGTAGAAGCAATAGTTGGCGAGACGACAACGATGCTACGATGGAGATCAAGGTGTCAAGCCGGTGACGATGGTGATCATGACGGTGCTTTGGAGATGGAGATCAAAGGCACAAGATGATGATGGCCATATCATATCACTTATATTGATTGCATGTGATGTTTATCCTTTATTCATCTTCTTTTGCTTAGTATGGCGGTAGCATTATAAGATGATCTCTCACTAAATTTCAAGGTATAAGTGTTCTCCCTGAGTATGCACCGTTGCCACAGTTTGTCGTGCCGAGACACCATGTGATGATCGGGTGTGATAAGCTCTACATTCACATACAATGGGTGTAAGCCCGTTTTGCACACGTAGAATACTCGCATTAAACTTGACGAGCCTAGCATATGTAGATATGGCCTCGGAACACTAAGATCGAAAGGTCGAGTGTGAGTCCTATAGTAGATATGATCAACATAGTGATGTTCACCATTGAAAACTTCTCCATCTCACGTGATGATCGGACATGGTTTAGTTGATATGGATCACGTGATCATTAGATGATTAGAGGGATGTCTATCTAAGTGGGAGTTCTTAAGTAATATGATTAATTGAACTTAAATTTATCATGAACTTAGTCCTGATAGTATTTGCATATCTATGTTTTAGATCAATTACTCGCATATAGCTTCCCCGTTTTATTTATGATATGTTCCTAGAGACAACTATGTTGAAAGATGTTAGTAGAAATGATGAGACTAGCTCCGTGATCTGAGGATTATCCTCATTGTTGCACAGAAGAATTATGTCCTTGATGCACCGCTAGGTGACGGACCTTTTGCAGGAGCAGATGCAGACGTTATGAACGTTTGACAAGCTCGGTATGATGGCTACTTGATAGTTTAGTGCGCCATACTTTACGGCTTAGAACTGAGACTTCAAAAACGTTTTGAACGCCACGAAGCATATGAGATGTTCCAAGAGCTTAAATTGGTATTTCAGATTCATGCCCGTGTTAAGAGGTATGAGACCTCTAACAAGTAATTTGCCTACAAGATGGAGGAGAATAGCTCAGCTAGTGAGCATGTGCTCAGAATGTCTGAGTACTACAATCACTTGAATCAAGTGGGAGTTAAGCTTGTAGATAAGATAGTGATTGACAGGGTTCTCTAGTCACTATCACCAAGTTACTAGAACTTCGTGATGAACTATACTATGCAAGGGATAACGGAAACGATCCCAAGCTCTTCGCGATGCTGAATTGGAGAAGGTAGAAATCAAGAAAAAGCATCAAGTGTTGATGGTTGACAAGACCACTAGTTTCAAGTAAGAGGGCAAGGGAAAGAAAGGGAACTTCAAGAAGAATGGCAAGCAAGTTGCCACTCCCGTGAAGAAGCCCAAAGCTAGACCTAAGCCTGAAACTTAGTGCTTCTACTGCAAAGGGAATGGTCACTAGAAGCAGAACTACCCCAAATACTTGGCAGATAAGAAGGATTACAAAGTGAACAAAAGTATATTTGAGATACATGTTATTGATGTGTACTTTACTAGTTTTCACAGTAACCCCAGGGTATTTGATACCGGTTCAGTTGTTAAGATTAGTAACTCGAAACAGGAGTTGCAAAATGAAGAGAGACTAGTTAAGGGCAAGGTGACGATGTGTGTTGGAAATGATTCCAAGGTTGATAAGATCACCATCGCACACTCCTTTTACCTTCGGGATTAGTGTTGAACCTAAAATAAATGTTATTTGGTGTTTGCGTTGAGCATGAATATGATTGGATCATGTTTATTGCAATATGGTTATTCATTTAAGTCAAAGAATAATTGTTGTTCTGTTTACATGAATAAAACCATATATGGTCATACACTTAATATAAATGGTTTATCGAATCTCGGTCATAGTGATACACATATTCATAATACTGATGCCAAAAGATGCAAAGTTGATAATGATAGTGCAACATACTTGTGGCACTTCCGTTTAGGTCAGATTGGTGTAAAGCGCATGAAGAAACTCCATGCGGATAGACTTTTGGAATCACTTGATTATGAATCATTTGATGCTTGCGAACAATGCTTCATGGGTAAGATGACTAAGACTCCGTTCTCCGGAACAATGGAGTGAGCCACTGACTTACTGGAAATAATACATACCGATGTATGTGATCCGATGAGTGTTGAGGCTCGTGACGGGTATCGTTATTTTCTGACCTTCACAGATGATTTGAGCAGATATGAGTATATCTACTTAATGAAACACAAGTCTGAAACATTTGAAAAGTTCAAAGAATTTCAGAGTGAAGTGGAGAATCATCGTAACAAGAAAATAGTTTCTACGATCTGATCGCGAAGATGAAATATTTGAGTTACGTGTTTGGCCTTTAGTTGAAACAATGTCGAACAGTTTCGTAACTCACGCCACCTGGAACACCACAGCGCAATGGTGTGTCTGAACATCATAACCGTACTTTATTAGATATAGTGTGATCTATGATGTCTCTTACCGATTTACCACTATCGTTTTGGGGTTATACATTAGAGACGGCTGCATTCATGTTTAATAGGGCGCCATCTAATTCCGTTGAGACGACACCGTATGAACTATGGTTTGGCAAGAAACCAAAGCTGTCGTTTCTTAAAGTTTGGGGTTGCGATGCTTATGTGAAAAAGTTTTAGCCTGATAAGATCAAACCCAAATCGAAGAAGTGCGTCTTCATAGGATACCCAAAACAAACTGTTGGGTACACCTTCTATCACAGATCCGAAGGTAAGATATTTGTTGCTAACAGTGGATCCTTTCTAGAGAAGAGTTTCTCTCGAAAGAAGTGAGTGGGAGGAAAGTAGAACTTGATGAGGTAATTGTACCTTTTCTCGAATTGGAAAGTAGCTCATCACTAAAATCAGTTCCAGTGATGCCCACATCAATTAGTGAGGAAGTTAATGATGATGATCATGAAACTTTAGATCAAGTTACTACTGAACCTCGTAGGTCAACCAGAGTACGTTCCGCACCAGAGTGGGACAGTAATCCTGTTCTGGAAGTCATGTTACTAGACCATGACGAACCTACGAACTATGAGGAAGCGATGATGAGCCCAGATTCCGCGAAATAGCTTAAGGCCATGAAATCTGAGATGGGACCCATGTATGAGAACAAAGTGTGGACTTTGATTGACTTTCCGGTGATCGGTGAGCCATTCGGAATAAATGGATCTTCAAGAGGAAGATGAACGCTGATAATAGTGTTACTATCTACAAAGCTCGAATTGTCGCAAAAAGGTTTTCGACAAGTTCAAGGTGTTGACTATGATGAGATTTTCTCACTTGTATCGATGCTTAAAAGTCTATTCGAATCATGTTAGCAATTGTCGCATTTTATGAAATCTGGCAAATGGATATCAAAACTACATTCCTTAATGGATTTATTAAAGAAGAATTGTATATGATGCAACCAGAAGGTTTTGTCAATCCTAAAGGTGCTAACAAAGCATGCAAGCTCCAGCGTTCCATCTATGGATAGGTGCAAGCATGTCGGAGTTGGAATATACGTTTTGATGAGTTGATCAAAGCATATAGTTTTACACAGACTTTTGGAGAAGCCTGTATTTACAAGAAAGTGAGTGGGAGCTCTGTAGCATTTCTGATATTATATGTGGATGACATATTGTAGATTGGAAATGATACTGAATTTCTTAATGGCATAAAAGGATACTTGAATAAGAATTTTTCAATGAAAGACCTCGGTGATGCTGCTTATACATTGGGCATCAAGATCTATAGAGATAGATCAAGGCGCTTAATTGGACTTTCACAAAGCACATACCATGATAAAGTTTTGAAGAAGTTCAAAATTGATCAAGCAAAGAAAGGGTTCTTGCATGTGTTTCAAGGTGTGAAGTTGAGTAAAGACTCAAAACCTGACCATGGCAGAAAATAGAAAGAGAATGAGAAGTCATTCCCTATGCCTCAGTCATAGGTTCTATAAAGTATGCTATGCTGTGTAGCAGACCTATTGTATACCTTAGCATGATTTTGGCAAGGGAGTACAATAGGGATCTGGGAGTAGATCACTGGACATCGGTCAAAATTATCCTTAGAGGACTAAGGAAATATTTCTCGGTTATGGAGGTGATAAAAGAGTTCGTCGTAAAGAGTTACGTCGATGCAAGCTTTTAACACCGATCTAGATGACTCTAAGTATCGATCTAGATACATATTGAAAGTGGGAGCAATTAGATAGAGTAGCTCCGTGCATAGTATTGTAGACAAAGAAATTTGCAAAATACATATGGATCTGAATGTTGCAGACCCGTAGACTAAACTTCTCTCACAAGCAAAACATGATCACTCTTTGGGTTTTAATCACATAGCGATGTGAACTAGATAATTGACTCTAGTAAACCCTTTGGGTATTAGTCACATGGTGATGTGAACTAATCACATGGTGATGTGAACTATTGGTGTTAAATCACATGGCGATGTGAACTAGATTATTGACTCTAGTGCAAGTGGGAGACTGAAGGAAATATGCCCTAGAGGCAATAATAAAGTTGTTATTTATATTTCCTTATATCATGATAAATGTTTATTGTTCATGCTAGAATTGTATTAACCGGAAACTTAGTACATGTGTGAATACATAGACAAACAGAGTGTCACTAGTATGCCTCTACTTGACTAGCTCGTTAATCAAAGATGGTTAAGTTTCCTAACCATAGACATGAGTTGTCATTTGATTAACGGAATCACATTATTAGAGAATGATGTGATTGACATGACCCATCCATTAGCTTAGCACTATGATCGTTTAGTTTATTGCTATTACTTTCTTCATAACTTATACATGTTCCTATGACTATGAAATTATGTAACTCCCGAATACCAGAGGAACACTTTGTGTGCTATCAAACATCAAAACGTAACTGGGTGATTATAAAGATGCTCTACAGGTGTCTCCGATGATGTTTTTTGAGTTGGCATAGATCGAGATTAGGATTTTTCACTCCGATTGTCGGAGAGGTATCTCTGGGCCCTCTCGGTAATGCACGCCACTATAAGCCTTGCAAGCAATGTGACTAATGAGTTAGTTACGGGATGTTGCATTACGGAACGAGTAAAGAGACTTTCTGGTAACAAGATTGAACTAGGTATGATGATACGGACGATCGAATCTCGGGCAAGTAACATAGCGATTACAAAGGGAACAACGTATGTTGTTGTGCGGTTTGACCGATAAAGATCTTCGTAGAATATGTAGGAACCAATATGAGCATCCAGGTTCCGCTATTGGTTATTGACCAGAGATGAGTCTTGGTCGTGTCTACATAGTTCTCGAACCCGTAGGGTCCGCACGCTTAACATTTGATGTCGATTGGTATTATGAGTTTATGTGATTTGATGTACCGAAGGTTGTTTGGAGTCCCGGATGTGCTCACGGACATGACGATGAGTCTCGAAATGGTCGAGACATGAATATTGATATATTGGAAGGTTATATTTGGACACCGGAAAGGTTTCAGATTAGTTCAGGCATTTTTCGGAGTATCGGGGGGGTTACCGGAACGCCCCGGGGGCTTAATGTGCCTACATGGTCTTTAGTGCAAGAGAGGAGGAGGAGGCCAAGAGGTGGGGCGCCCCCCAAGCCCAATCCGAATTGGGAAGGGGGCCAGCCCCCCTTTCCTTTCTCTCCCTCTTCCCTTCCTTCCCCCTCCTAGTTAGACTAGGAAAGGGGGGAACCTACTCCTAGTAGGAGTAGGACTCCCCCCTTGGCGCGTGCCATAGGAGGCCGGTCGGCCCCCTCCTCCACTCCTTTATATACCGGGGAGGGGGCACCGCATAGACACACAAGTTGATCTCTTAGCCATGTGCGGTGCCCCTGCCATAGTTTTCCAACTCGGTCATATCGTCGTAGTGCTTAGGCGAAGCCCTGCGTCGGTAACTTCGTCATCACCGTCACCTTGCCGTCGTGCTGACGAACTCTCCCTTGGCCTCAGCTGGATCAAGAGTACGAGGGACGTCACCGAGCTGAACGTGTGCAGATCGTGGAGGTGCCATTCATTCGGTACTTGATCGGTTGGTTCGCGAAGATGTTCGACTACATCAACCGCGTTACTTAACACTTCCGCTTTCGGTCTACGAGGGTATGTAGACACACTCTCCCCTCTCGCTGCTATGCATCTCCTAGATAGATCTTTCATGATCGTAGGATTTTTTTGAAATACTACGTTCCCCAATACATGCCCAGTACACTGATGCGGCTTGAACTACGTCGGTATTTCCCCAAAGAGGAAGGGATGATGCAGCACAGCGACGGTAGGTATTTCCCTCAGTGATGAGACCAAGGTCATCGAACCAGTAGCAGAATCATGCAATACTACGTAAACAGTACCTGCACACAAAGAACAAATACTTGCAACCCGACGTGTTAAAGGGGTTGTCAATCCCTTTCAAGTAACGGTGCCAGAAATTGTCAAGTTCACGGGATAAACATATGATAGATTGGATAAATAGATCGTGAATAAATGCAAAATAAAATAAAGTGTAGCAAGGTATTTTGGGGTTTTTGGATTAATAGATCTGAAAATAAAAGTGAATAAAAATAGATCTCGAAGGCAAATATAATAAAGAAGAGACCTGGGGGGCGTAGATTTCACGAGTGGATTCTCTCGAGAAAAATAGCATATGGTGGGTAAACAAATTACTGTTGGAAAATTGATAGAACTTCAAATAATCATGACGATATCCAGGCAATGATCATTATATAGGCATCACGTCCAAGATTAGTAGACCGACTCCTGCCTGCATCTACTACTCTTACTCTACACAAACCGTTATCCAGCATGCACCTAGTGTATTAAGTTCATGGAGAAACGAAGTAATGTAATAAGAACAATGACATGATGTAGACAAGATCTATTTATGTAGAAATAGACCCCATCTTGTTATCCTTAATAGCAACAATACATACGTGTCGGTTCCCCGTCTGTTATTGGGATCAAGCACCGTAAGATCGAACCCATCACAAAGCACCTCTTCCCATGGCAAGAAAAATCGATCTAGTTGGCCTAACTAAACCAAAGATTCAAAGAAGAAATATGAGGCTATAAGTAATCATGCATATAAGAGATCAAAATAATCAAATAACTTTCATGGATAAAAGCATAGATCTAATCATAAACTCAAAGTTCATCGGATCCCAACAAACACACCGCAAAAAGAGTTACATCAAATAGATCTCCAAGAGATCATTATATTGAGAATTAAGAGAGAGAAAGAGAGAGGGCCATCTAGCTACTAACTATGGACCCGTAGGTCTACAATGAACTACTCACGCATCATCGGAGAGGCACCAATGAGGATGATGAACCCCTCCGTGATGGTGTCTAGATTGGATCTGTGGTTTTTGGAACTTGCAGCGGCTAGAATTGATTTTCATCGACTCCCCTAGGGTTTCTGGAATATTGGGGTATTTATAGAGCAAAGAGGTGGTGCTGGAGGCCCCCGAGGTGGGCATAACCCACCAGGGCGCGCCTGGGCTCCTAGGCGCACCCAGGTGGGTTGTGCCCCCCTCGGGGCACCCCTCTGGTACTTCTTCAGCCCATCTTGTGTCTTCTGGTCTAGAAAAATTCTCCAAAAAGTTTCGCCGCATTTGGCCTCCGTTCGGTATTGATTTTCCGCGAAGTAAAAAACAAGCAAAAAACAACAACTGGCACTGGGCACTATGTCAATAGGTTAGTCCCAAAAAATGATATAAAGTTGCTATAAAATGATTATAAAACATCCCAGAATGATAATATAACAGCATGGAACAATCAAAAATTATAGATACATTGGAGATGTATCATACATCAGTGATGGGCTCCAGGGTTCTACCCCCGCCTTCCGCCCAAGCCGGGCTAACGTGGGGTGGACTGAAGAAATGGAGGAGGCCTTAAAGGGCTCCTCCCTCAAGGAAGAGCACCATGCCTTGATAGGTGTAGCACTACAGGCCTTCTGGTCCGCCGGAACCGGACTGCACGAGGTCTTCAAGGGCCTCGTCACGAGCTTCGAGGTACTCTTCTATCCTTGTGCCAAAATAATTTCTTTGTTTGACTTTACTTTGTAAATCCAAGTAATTGTCAGAGGGTATATTCTCATGGCCTTCTAAACGACATAGTCAGTGAGTAGCCCCCGAGCCCAAGGCTTGTTTCAAGAAATCGGCGTTGGGATCGAATAGAGATAGGAGCGTAATGTGCAGCCCCCAGGACATTGTTCAATGATATGAGGCGCTTGTCCGGAGTTTCAGTGAATTGATCAAGGGGTTTATTTGTAGAATCCTTGTTTGTAGGTTTCTACCTCGGCCCCGAGCTCCATCTCCAAGGAGATTGCGGAGGTGAACCGGAAGCTTGAGAGGTCCGAGAAGGACCTCGACCTGATGAACTAGCGGTTCGAGCGGTCTCAAGGTAAGCGACCAGTACTTCATGCCCTTGAATGTTACTTTGGACACGAAAGCATGCTGCTTTTTGAATTAGGAGCTAATGCCAAACTATTTGAATGATAGCGGCCTTGGCGGAGTTTGAGGGGCTCAAGGCCGAGCTCAAGAAGGCTCGGTAGGAGGTGGAGGAGCTGAAGGCTGCGGGTGTGAAGCGGAGATGGCCTGAGCTGCTAAGAAGGTGGCTAGGGAGAAGGACCAGGCGCGGGTCCTGGAGGTCGAGGAGGCCCTGAAGGGCATGTTTGAAGCACGCGATAAACTTCAGGCTAAGGAGAAGTAGGCGAAAGAGGAGCTCAAGAAGCTCCAGCTCGCACACTCCAAGCTCCAGACCGTGGCCCGAGCTGATCGTGAGGTGCTCCAACAAGTGGAGCAGATAGTTGTGGGTAAGCCATTTCTTCATCAATGCGTGTTTGGCAGCAATGGGTGCGTCGAGCTCACCCAGCTGTGGCATTCCATAGATGTCTTTGTAGATCTCCAGAAGAGTGTGGCAGACGCTGCCCATCACTTCAACCAGCAGGAGGGCCAGGAGGAGGAGAAGGTAGTCTGGCGGCAATTCCAGGAGTCGTCGTTGTCACAACTGCTAAACCATTGAATGAAGCAGCTAGCCGAGCTATTTCGCTTTGCGAGGCCGGCACTCCAGGACCTCTGCATCAATTCTGGCCTGCTGAAGCCCTGCCGACTAGCTTCTTCGGCCTCCTACCTCGATTGCGGGTTGTCGCCCTACAGGTGGATTGCTGGAAGTGATCTGCATGCCTGGAGGGAACATGGCGGGCGTACGCCTGCATGAAGACGCATTTCTGGAAGGTGGATGTGGTGATCGTTGCTGCGGGCCCCCCTAAGGGAAGCTGTGTACCGTGAAGCAGTTCTTCACTGAAGTGGAAGAGGGCACCCGAGTACTGAGTCCATGTGTCCAAAAGACACTTTGTATTTTTAGATAGTACGTCAGAATACCGAAGTGTTCGGGATGTATAAAGACTATCTTTTTGTTTTAATGAGTATGGCTTTAAATTCCCTCATATGGTTGTGTTTTATAGTAAATATTCCTCCTGTTTGACCATGTTGAACTGAAAGTGGCCAATCGTCAGCTTCTACCCCAAAGTAGAATATACAGAGGGTATTCATTGAGGCGGCTCTGACCTTGAGCCGATGTCTTAGTACCCAAAGGTGGTCTATGCTCATAGGAACTAGGAAATCATATTGTAACAACTTTATAACTTTCACGTAGTCATAGGAATTTGACTGTGGGGGCTGATGACGAGCCCCGATGTGTGAAGTGGTCGGCTTAGATAGTCAAGGTCTAGGCCCTCGCACACTTCGGCTAATGCTACGAAGAAGCCCTTCGTTTAACATGGGTGATTGCTATCGTCACGTCGCTTAATGCAGTCTTCGTATTGTCGACCAGTTTTCGCTTGCCCAGAAAGTCAGTTTTCGGCTTCCTCCAATGAGGCACTCTGCCAATTAAACTGGCGGCACTATCACAGTGGTTCTCCCATTACACTCTTAGCCGAATTTACCAGGAACGTAAGGGTTACACATAGGAGCCAGGAAACCCAACTATTGACCAAAATCTAGGTTCAGAACTGATGTATATAATGCAACATCCGAGACGCCGAGTACATCAGACTTGTATTTAGGGAAACAAAGCCCTTTAGCAGTTGTATCTTAAAGACGCTCTTGTAGCTCACGGGCAATGCTTGTACAGAAATACAGTAAGGACCTTGAAGGGCATGATTTCTTTATTTTATAACCTCAAGCTTTACATGCTGAGCCATAACGAGAGAAACTAAAAAGATACAATGCAAAAAATAAATAGAGGAGCAAATAAAAATAGGGCGGATATTGTCATCGGGTTTATGAGCCCGTACCGCTTCCTGTCGCACGTCTGCGTCTCCATGTTGTTGACCAGCTTGTCCACGTTGATGGCAAAGACTAAAATGGACTGTATGCAACCTCGGCCTTGCATGTGCTTGAAGCACTCGCTAGCCGAGTCCTTTAAAGAGGTCTACAGAATGTCCATTGTGTGATTCAAGCCACGTGGATATACTTTTGTTGCCAGAACCCTGCCGATTTGGCAGATCGAAGCTCCGTCATTCCTCGGTCTACCCGATTCGACGTTTCCATGATTTTTTCTTCTCGGCGGCCCAAGGAATCTTTAGTGCGAAATTGGACGTAGTGCCCCTTCTAAGGGGAGTGCGCGAGGAGCTGATAACCCACAAGTATAGGGGATCGCAACAGTTTTTGATAAGTAAGAGTGTCGAACCCAACGAGGAGCTAAAGGTAGAACAAATATTCCCTCAAGTTCTCTCGACCACCGATACAACTCTACGCACGCTTAACGTTCGCTTTACCTAGAACAAGTGTGAAACTAGAAGTACTTTGTAGGTGTTGTTGGATAGGTTTGCAAGATAATAAAGAGCACGTGAATAAAAAGTAGGGGATGTTTAGATGAAAACACAACTAAGTTAGTTTTAGTAGAGAGCTTGTTGTCACACAAGAAAGTTATTTGTCCCTAGGCAATTGATAACTAGACCAGTAATCACTATTGCAATTTTATTTTAGGGAGAGGCGTAAGCTAACATACTTTCTCTTCTTGGATCATATGCACTTATGATTGGAACTCTAGCAAGCATCTGCAACTACTAAAGATCATAAGGTAAAACCCAACCATAGCATTAAAGTATCAAGTCCTCTTTATTCCCATACACAAACAACCTACTTACTCGGGTCTGTGCTTCTGTCACTCACGCCACCCACCATAAGAAAATCATGAACATATTGCAAACCCTACAGAGGGGATTGCTCATGCTTGTGCGACACGGAGAGCACCATAGGACAGCACCAATTATAAAACATGCAACTCAAACCAATCATGATCATCAATTAACCCATAGGACAAAATAGATCTACTCAAACGTCATAGGATAGCCAGACATCATTGGGAAAAAATATATAGCGTTGAGCACCATGTTTAAGTAGAGATTACAGCAGGCAAAAGAGGGGTTACACCGCTGCATAGAGGGGGGAAGAGTTGGTGATGACGGCGGTGAAGTTGTTGGTGTGGATTGCGGTGATGATGATGGCCCCGGCGGTGTTCCGGCACCACCGGGAGAGAGGGGGAGAGGGACCCCCTTCTTCTTCTTCTTCCTTGACCTTCTCCCTAGATGGGAGAAGGGTTTCCCCTCTGGCCCATGGCCTCCATGGCAGGGGAGGGGTGAGAGCCCGTCCGAGATTGGATCTGTCTCTCTCTGTTTCTGCGTTCCCTGATTTTGCCCTTTCACCGTTTCTTAAATTCCCGGAGATCCGTAACTCCGATTGGGCTGAAATTTGGACATGATTTTTATCCGGATATTAACTTTCTTGCAGCGAAAGAAGGGCATCAACCGCCTTACGGGGTGGCCACGAGGGCCCAGGGCGCGCCTAACCCCCTCGGGCGCGTGTAGCGACCCGACCCGAATGGATCAAGCGCTCTGTGCTCAGGTGTCATCCCTGGATCAGTAATGCTGACACCACACAGTACATCGAAGGATTTATAGCAGAGTGGCAATCACACACTTGTTACATCGTTGTCTCAAAGAGAACGTATTACAATAAATATGGCTTAAGGCCATATAATAGTGATAACAGCGGAAGACTCGGAAGATAAATGGGTCCATCAACTCCAACGGCATCACTGAGTATAGAACCACGACCTAAAAGCACCTTACTCGTCGTCTGAAAAGTCTGCAACATGAAAGTTGCAGCCCGAAAACGGGTCAGCACATGGAATATGCTGGCAATGTAACACATAGAGAGTAATGGAATGAAACAGCTATACTATATGCATATATGGCTGGTGGAAAGCTCTATGGTTACAGTTTTGCGTAAAGCCAGTTTTTCCCTACTGCAAAGGAATAAATTTATTTAACTATCAAGGTGGTTGTTAAACATTGAGAATGGTTGACAGCATTCTCAATCCCAATTAAATAATTAAAACCCAACAACATTAATTAGAAGTAACATGATGAGATTCACATGATATTCAAGTACTAGATACTCAAGTTGTCCATAACCGGGGACACGGCTAATCATGATTAGTTTGTACTCTCTGCAGAGGTTTGCGCACTTTTCCCCACAAGACTCGATCGCCTCCGTTTGGTTTCTCGCACTACTTGGTGTTTGAGAAGACGGATGACCGAGACACAGTCTTTCAGAAGCGCTAGCACCTTACGTGTGGGTAGACCGGTACACCTACTTTCCCCTACATCTGCTAGTCTACCCGTAAGAGTTCGCACGACTTAGTCAACTATGCCAGAGCCCATAATGGCTTGTGGCTGCACACGGAAGTTTCTAGCATGAAAGATCTTATGATCCCTTTGAGCCTGGGTGGCGGTCCGAAATAAAAACAGGCAAGTCCTGATAGACATCAGGTGCCTCAATCCACCCAGATGTGTGTTTAAGTTGCCACCTTAGATAAACCCTTAAAATTAACAAACTCACATCTGTCATGGATATCACTCACCCAATCCACGTCTACTAGCATAGCATGGCATAATAAGCAAACATAGAAGTAACTCCCAAAGGTTTCATAATAAACAGGTAATAGGTACTACCTCATCTACTTCCCATCCCACAATTTAATTAGATCCTAATCATGCAATGTGAGAGGATTGATCTAATGCAATAAAACATGGGTTGTAGAAAAGGTATGATCAAAGTGTTACTTGCCTTGCTGAGAATCCGCGAGTCCTAGGGTTTCGAAGTAACAAGCGGCGCAATCCGGGTGATCTATCGCAGACAAACAACAAGCATACAATAAGTACTCATCTAATGCACGGGTAAAACTCGAACAAGAGAACGAACCAGAAAGTTCAACTTAAGAACTCCGGTTGCAAAGAAAGAAAGAACCGAACAAAGAAACGGAAAACAAACGGCGGAAGAAAACAACTACTCGGTTCTAGCAAGTTGAAACTAGGTCAAATTTTACCGTAGCAAAAACTTGTTTAAGTTGATTAGACGGAACGGCGGTTTCGAGACGAAACTCCAGGAGCTTGAATCACCTGATTCCGATAAACGAGCGGGAAGAAAGACTAGAACGAAGATCGGATCTGAGATCGCGATCGCGGAATAAATCCGACGAAAAGAAAGAGACGAACGGTTAAACGAACGGGCATCGTTAACCAGGAAAAATCGGTGATCACGTTCGTTGAGACGAACGGTCCGAAAGAAGAATGAAAAAAACCGATCTAGGGTTTCGGAAGAAAACCGAAACAAAAACCGGAAGAAAAAGAAAAGAAACGGAACGGTTCTTTTAAGAAAAACCGAACCGGGGAAGAAAAAAAAGAGGCGCGGCTACCTCGGGAGGCGGGCTCCGGGCGGCGGCGGCGGCTTAGGCGCGGGGTGGCGCGGCTATGGCGGCAGCGGCGCGGCTAAGGCGGCGGCTTGGGGCTGCGCGCTGCTGCTTGCTGCGGCTTAGGAGGAGAGGGCTTGGGAGTGATGTGAGGAGAGGGGGGGTTTGGGGTGTATTTATATAGGTGGGGGGGATTACTTGGGGTAGGGGGCAAGCAAAAGAAAAAGAAACAAGGAAAGAGGGGGGGCTAACCGGGCTAGAGTCCCGCTGGGACTCGGCCTAGAGCGAGAGGCGGCGGCTGCCTGCGCCTGGCGCCTGGCGCGCGTGCGGTTGGGGCTGGGGCCTAGCCGGCCGGCCTGCTGGCTGGGCCTTGGCCCAAGGCGCTGCGAAGATTTTTTTTTAACGGTTCCGCGCAGAAAAACAAAAGAAAGAAAATCTAAACGAACTCCAAAATCTCTAAAGTAAATTTTCCCCGACTCCTAAAAATGAGTCGAACAAAATGAACTTTACTCCGGGCCTAAAATGCAATTTTCGTAAACACGCATTTTTCCCTATCCAAAGAAAACAAACAAACTCCGGCAAAAAAAATTTTGATCTATTTATTAAATCTTCATTTTTCCTCAATTTTGGGAAAGTCATATTATTCCCTCTCTTATATTTTTGATATTGGAAAAATAATTGAAGATGAAATAAATAAATCAAATGATCCTATTTTCAAATTCGAGAAAACTCTCAAATATGAAAATAACGAAATCTCCAACTCTCTTCGAAGGTCCTTGAGTTGCGTGAAATTTCTAGGATCAACCAAAATGCAAGAAAATATGATATGCATGATGATCTAGTGTATAACATTCCAAATTGCAAATTTGGGATGTTACAACGCGCCCCTGCCTCGTGCCCCCCTCGGGCATCGTCTCGCGTTGATTCTTCTTCCCCAAAATCACATATATTACAAAAAAATCTTTGTCAGTTTTTATTCCATTTGGACTCGTTTGATATGGATTTTCTGCGAAACAAAAAACATGCAACAAACAGGAACTGTCACTAGGCACTGG
The DNA here is from genome assembly GCF_003073215.2 of Triticum urartu. Classification (NCBI taxonomy): domain Eukaryota; kingdom Viridiplantae; phylum Streptophyta; class Magnoliopsida; order Poales; family Poaceae; genus Triticum; species Triticum urartu. The sequence continues at coordinate 307,048,871 of NC_053026.1, forward strand.
ATCAATATGTTAGTCCCAAAAAATAGTATAAAAAGTTGCCAAAAGTATATGAAAGTTGTATAATATTGGCATAGAACAATCAGAAATTATAGATACAACAGAGACGGATCAGCGTCCCCAAGCTTAATTCCTGCTTGTCCTCGAGTAGATAAATGATAAAAAAATATAATTTTTGATGTGGAATGCTACCTAGCATAATCTTGATCATGTAATCTAATCATGGCATGAATATTAAGACACGAGTGATTCAAAGCAATTGTCTATCATTTGACATTAAGACAATAATACTTCAAGCATACTAATAAAGCAATCATGTCTTTTCAAAATAACATGGACAAAGAAAGTTATCCCTACAAAATCATATGGTCTGGATATGCTCCATCTTCACCACACAAAATATTCAAATCATGCACAACCCCGATGACAAGCCAAGCAATTGTTTCATACTTTTGATGTTCTCAAACCTTTTCAACTTTCATGCAATACATGAGCGTGACATGGATATGTCACTATAGGTGGAATAGAATATGATGATGGAGGTTGTGTGGATAAGACAAAAAGGAGAAAGTCTCACATCGATGCAGCTAATCAACGGGCTATGGAGATGCCCATCAATTGATGTCAATGTGAGGAGTAGGGATTGCCATGCAATGGATGCATTACAAGCTATAAGTGTATGAAAGCTCAAACTGGAAACTAAGTGGGTGTGCATCCAACTTGCTTGCTCATGAAGACCTCGGGCATTTGAGGAAGCCCATCATCAGAATACACAAGCCAAGTTCTAAAATGAAAATTCCCACTAGTATATGAAAGTGATAACTGAAGATACTCTCTATATAAAGAACATGGTGCTACTCTGAAGCACAAGTGTGGTAAAAGGATAGTAACATTGTCCCTTCTCTCTTTTCTCTCATTTTTTTATTTTTTTCTCTTTTTATATTTTTTGTAGGCTTCTTTGGCCTCTCTCTCTCTCTTTTGGGGCTTCTTTGTCCACTTTTATTTTGATAACCTCACATGGGACAATGTTCTAATAATGATGATCATCACACTTTTATTTACTTACAACTCAATATTACAACTCGGTACTAGAACAAAATATGACTCTATATGAATGCCTCCAGCGGTGTACCAGGATGTGCAATGATCTAGTGTAGCAATGACATCAAAAAATGGACAAGCCATGAAAACATCATGCTAGCTATCTTACGATCATGCAAAGCAATATGACAATAAATGCTCAAGTCATGTATATGATGATGATGGAAGTTGCATGGCAATATATCTCGGAATGGATATGAAAATGCCATAATAGGTAGGTATGGTGGCTGTTTTGAGGAAGATATAAGGATGCTTATGTGTGATAGAGCGTATCATATCATGGGGTTTGGATGCACCGGCGAAGTTTGCACCGACTCTCAAGGTTAGAAAGGGCAATGTACGGTACCGAAGAGGCTAGCAATGATGAAAGGGTGATAGTGCGTATAATCCATGGATTCAATATTAGTCATAAAGAACTCACATACTTATTGCAAATATCTATTAGTCATCGAAACAAAGTACTATGCGCATGCTCCTAGGGGGATAGATTGGTAGGAAAAGACCATCGCTCGTCCCCGACCGCCACTCATAAGGAAGACAATCACTAAATAATACCTCATGCTCCGACTTCATCACATAACGGTTCACCATATGTGCATGCTACGGGAATCACAAACTTCAACACAAGTATTTCTACAATCCACAACTACCCACTAGCATGACTCTAATATCACCATCTTTATATCGCAAAACTATTTCAAGGAATCAAACATATCATATTCAGTGATCTAGAAGTTTTATGTAGGATTTTATGAGTAACCATGTGAATGACCAGCTCCTGGCATCTCTCTAAATTGATATAAGTGAAGCAAGAGAGTTTAATCCTTTCTACAAAAGATATGCCCACGCTCTAACAAATATAAGTGAAGCAAAAGAGCATTCTACAAATGGCGGTTTTCTATGTGAAGAGAAAACAGGCAATCCAAACTTCAAAAGATATAAGTGAAGCACATGAAGCATTCTATAAAGCCATACTCAAAAGATATAAGTGAAGTGCAATGAGCATTCTATAAATCAACCATGAACTATCTCATACCAGCATGGTGCATCAAAGAAAAGTGAAAACTAAATGCAAAAGATGCTCCAAGATTTGCACATATCACATGAACGAAATGAATCCGAAAACATACCGATACTTGTTGAAGAAAGATGGGATGCCTTCCGGGGCATTGCTACCTCTTGAGCACTGCGTTGGATTTCCCCGAAGAGGAGAGGATGATGCAGCAAAGTAGCGTAAGTATTTCCCTCAGTTTTTGAGAACCAAGGTATCAATCCAGTAGGAGGCTACGCGCGAGTCCCTCGTACCCACACAAAAACAATAGCTCAACGCAGCCAACGCGCTTAGGGGTTGTCAATCCCTTCACGGTCACTTATGATAGTGAGATCTGATAGAGATGATAAATAATATTTTTGGTATTTTTGGTATAGAGATGCCAAGTAAAAGGTAAAAGCAAAGCAATAATAAAGTGATGGAGATTGATATGATGAGAAAGAGACCCCGGGGCCATAGGTTTCATTAGTGGCTTCTCTCAAGAGCATAAGTATTCTATGGTGGGTGAACAAATTACTATTGAGCAATTGACAGAATTGAGCATAGTTATGAGAATATCTAGGTATGATCATGTATATAGGCATCATGTCCGAGACAAGTAGACCGACTCCTGCCTGCATCTACTACTATTACTCCACTCATTGACCGCTATCCAGCATGCATCTAGAGTATTAAGTTAAAAACAGAGTAACGCCTTAAGCAACATGACATGATGTAGAGGGATAGTTTCATGCAATATGATAAAAACCCCATCTTGTTATCCTCAATGGCAACGATACAATACGTGCCTTGCTGCCCCTTCTGTCACTGGGAAAGGACACCGCAAGATCGAACCCAAAGCTAAGCACTTCTCCCATGGCAAGAACAACCAATATAGTAGGCCAAACCAAACTGATAATTCGAAGAGACTTGCAAAGATAACCAAGCATACATAAAAGAATTCAGAGAAGATTCAAATATTATTCGTAGATAGACTTGATCTTAAACACACAATTCATCGGTCTCAACAAACACACCGCAAAAAGAAGATTACATCGAATAGATCTCCACAAGAGAGGGGGAGAACATTGTATTGAGATCCAAAGAGAGAGAAGAATCCATCTAGCTACTAACTATGGACCCATAGGTCTGAAGTAAACTACTCACACTTCATCGGAGGGGCTTGGAGTATGATGCAGAAGCCCTCCGTGATCGATGCCCCCTCCGGCGGAGCTCCGAAACAGGCCCCAAGATGGGATCTCGTGGATACAGAAAGTTGCGGCGGTGGAATTAGGTTTTTGGCTCCGTCCCCTATCGTTTGGGGGTACGTAGGTATATATAGGAGGAAGAAGTACGTCGGTGGATCTTCGAGGGGCCCACGAGGCAGGGGGGCGCGCCCTAGGGGGGGCTCCCTCCACCCTCGTGACCGCCTCGTTGCTTTCTTGACGGAGGGTCCAAGTCTCCTGGATCTTATCTGATGAGAAAATCACGTTTCCGAAGGTTTCATTCCGTTTGGACTCCGTTTGATATTATGTTCCTCCAGAACACTAAAATAGGCAAAAAATAGCAATTCTGGGCCGGGCCTCTGGTTAATAGGTTAGTCCCAAAAATAATATAAAGGTGGAAAATAAAGCGCAATATAGTCCAACACAGTAGATAATATAGCACAGAGCAATCAAAAATTATAGATACATTAGAGACGTATCAAGCATCCCCAAGCTTAATTCCTGCTCGTCCTCGAGTAGGTAAATGATAAACAGAGAATTTTTGATGCGGAGTGCTACTTGGCATAATTTTAATGTAATTCTTCTTAATTGTGGTATGAATATTCTGATCCGAAAGATTCAAGACAAAAGTTCATATTGACATAAAAATGATAATACTTCAAGCATACTAACTAAGCAATTATGTCTTCTCAAAATAACATGGCCAAAGAAAGTTCATCCCTACAAAATCATATAGTTTAGTCATGTTTCATTTTCGTCACACAAGAATGCTCTCATCATGCACAACCCCGATGACAAGCCAAGCAATTGTTTCATACTTTAGTAATCTCAAACCTATAAACTTTCACGCAATATATGAGCGCGAGCCATGGACATAGCACTATGGGTTGAATAGAATATAATGAGGGGTTTATGTGGAGAAGACCAAAAAGGAGAAAGTCTCACATCAACGAGGCTAATCAATGGGCTATGGAGATGCCCACAGATTGATGTTAATGCAAGGAGTAGGGATTGCCATGCAACGGATGCACTAGAGCTATAAATGTATGAAAGCTCAACAAAAGAAACTAGTGGGTGTGCATCCAACTTGCTTGCTCACGAAGACCTAGGGCACTTGAGGAGGCCCATTGTTGGAATATACAAGCCAAGTTCTATAATGAAAATTCCCACTAGTATACGAAAGTGATAACATGAGAGACTCTCTGCTATGAAGATCATGGTGCTACTTTGAAGCACAAGTGTTGTAAAAGGATAGTAACATTGTCCCTTCTCTCTTTTTCTCTCATTTTTTTGGGCCTTCTCTTTTTTATGGCCTTTCTCTCTCTTTTTTGGGGCCTTCCATTTTTTATGGCCTTTTTTATTTATTCCTAACTTGGGACAATGCTCTAATAATGATACTTCTATTTATTTACAACTCAATGATTACAACTCGATACTAGAACAAAGATGACTCTATATGAATGCCTCCGGCGGTGTACCGGAATATGCAATGAACCAAGAGTGACATGTATTAAAGAATTATGAACGGTGGTTTTGCGAAAAATACTATGTCAACTACATGATCATGCTAAGCAATATGACAATGATGAATGTGTCATGATGAACGAAATGATGGAAAGTTGCATGGCAATATATCTCGGAATGGCTATGGAAATGCCATAATAGGTAGGTATGGTGGCTGTTTTGAGGAAGATATAAGGAGGTTTATGTGTGAAAGAGCGTATCATATCACGGGGTTTGGATGCACCGGTGAAGTTTGCGCCAACTCTCAATGTGAGAAAGGGTAATGCACGGTACCGAAGAGGCTAGCAAGGATGGAAGGGTGAGAGTGCGTATAATCCATGGACTCAACACTAGTCATAAAGAACTCACATACTTATTGCAAAAATCTACAAGTCATCAAAAACCTCGGCACTACGCGCATGCTCCTAGGGGGATAGATTGGTGGGAAAAGACCATCGCTCGTCCCCGACCGCCACTCATAAGGAAGACAATCAAATAACACCTCATGTTTCAAATTTGTTGCATAACGTTTACCATACGTGCATGCTACGAGACTTGCAAACATCAACACAAGTATTTCTCAATTTCACAACTACTCAACTAGCTTGACTTTCGTATTATTACCTCCATATCTCAAAAAAATCATCAAGCATCAAACTTTTCTTAGTATTCAACACACTCATAAGAAAGTTTTATTATCAATCTTGCATACCAAGCATATTAGGATTTTAAGCAAATTACCATGATATTAAGACTCTAAAAATAATCTAAGTGAAGCATGAGAGATCAATAGTTTCTATAAAACAAATCCACCACCGTGCTCTAAAAGATATAAGTGAAGCACTAGAGCAAAACTATAAAGCTCAAAAGACATAAGTGAAGCACATAGAGTATTCTATCAAATTCTAAATCATGTATGGATCTCTCAAAAGGTGTGTACAGCAAGTATGATTGTGATAGAATAAAAAGCAAAGACTCAAATCATAAATGACACTCCAAGCAAAACACATATCATGTGGTGAATAAAAATATAGCTCCATGTAAAGTTACCGATAGAAGTAGACGAAAGAGGGGATGCCTTCCGGGGCATCCCCAAGCTTTGGCTTTTAGGTGTCCTTAGCTTATCTTGGGGGTGCCATGGGAATCCCCAAGCTTAGGCTCTTTCCACTCCTTGTTCCATAATCCATCAAATCTTTACCCAAAACTTGAAAACTTCACAACACAAAACTTAAAGTAGAAAATCTCGTGAGCTCCGTTAGTGAAAGAAAACAAAAGACCACTTCAAGGTACTGTAATGAACTCATTATTTATTTATATTGGTGTTAATCCTACTATATTCCAACTTCTCTATGGATTATAAACTATTTTACTAGCCATAGATTCATCAAAATAAGCAAACAACACATGAAAAACAGAATCTGACAAAAACAGAACAGTATGTAGTAATCTGTAATTCTGGAACCCCAAAAATTCTAAAATAAATTTCTGGACGTGAGGAATTTATCTATTAATCATACTAAAAAAGAATTAACTAAATAGAACTTTCAAAATAAAAATGACAGCAATTCTCGTGAGCGCTAAAGTTTCTGTTTTTTACAGCAAGTTCAACAAGACTTTCCCCAAGTCTTCCCAACGGTTCTACTTGGCACAAACACTAATTAAACACAAAAACACAACCAAAACAGAGGCTATATAATTTATTTACTACTAAACAGGAGCAAAAAGTAAGGAATAAAAATAAAATTGGGTTGCCTCCCAACAAGCGCTATCGTTTAACGCCCCTAGCTAGGCATAACAAGCAAGAATAGATCTAGGTATTGCCATCTTTGGTAGGCAATCCATAAGTGACTCTCATGATAGATTCATATGGTAATTTTATTTTCTTTCTAGGGAAGTGTTCCATGCCCTTTTTTAATGGAAATTTAAATCTAATATTCCCTTCCTTTATATCAATAATTGCGCCGACCGTTCTAAGGAAAGGTCTACCGAGAATAATAGGGCAAGAAGGATTGCAATCTATATCAAGAACGATAAAATCTACGGGCACATAATTCCTATTTGCAACAATAAGAACATCATTAATTCTTCCCATAGGTTTCTTAATAGTGGAATCTGCAAGATGCAAGTTTAGAGAGCAATCATCAAAATCACGGAAATCTAGCAAATCACACAAAGTTTTGGGAATAGTAGAGACACTAGCACCCAAATCACACAAAGCATAAAACTCATAATCTTTAATTTTAATTTTAATAGTAGGTTCCCACTCATCATAAAGTTTTCTAGGTATAGAAACTTTCAACTCATGTTTTTCTTCATAAGATTGCATCAAGGCATCAACGATATGTTCGGTAAAGGCTTTATTTTGACTATAAGCATGAGGAGATTTTAGCAAGGATTGCAACAAGGAAATACAATCAATCAAAGAGAAATTTTCATAATTAAATTCCTTGAAATCTAATATAGTGGGTTTAGCATCATCTAGGGTTTTATTTCTTTTAATCCCACTTTTATAAATTTCACCATCAAGATCTAAATACTCCGAATTTTTAGAACGCCTTCTAGGTAAAGGTGGATCATATTCAGTCCCATCATTATCAAGATTAATACTGAAAAACAAAGATTTAATAGGGGACACATCAATAACTTTTATATCTTCATCATTATTTTCATAGGAACTAGAAGAACACGCTTTAATAAAGACATTTTTCATAGCACGCGTCCTAGCGGTTCTTTCCTTGCACTCATCAATGGAAATTCTCATGGATTTGAGAGACTCATTGATATCATGCTTAGGAGGAATAGATCTAAGCTTTAAAGAATCAACATCAAGAGAAATTCTATCAACGTTCCTAGCCAAATCATCAATCTTAAGCAATTTTTCTTCAATCATAGCTTTAAAATTCTTTTGCGAAGAAATAAATTCTTTAATATTAGATTCAAAATCAGAGGGCATCTTATTATAATTTCCATAAGAATTGTTGTAGGAGTTACCATAATTATTAGAGGGATTACTAGGATAAGGCCTAGGATTGAAATTTCCCCTATATGCGTTGTTACCAAAATTGTTCCTACCAACAAAATTCACATCCATAGATTCATTATTATTATCAATCAAAGTAGACAAGGGCATATCATTAGGATTAGAAGAAACACTCTTATTAGCAAATAACTTCATAAGTTCATCCATCTTTCCACTCAAAATATTAATTTCTTCTATCGCATGCACCTTTTTATTAGTAGATCTTTCAGTATGCCATTGAGAATAATTAACCATAATATTATCTAGGAGTTTAGTAGCATCTCCTAAAGTGATTTCCATAAAAGTGCCTCCCGCGGTCGAATCTAAAAGATTTCTAGAAGCAAAATTCAATCTGGCATAAAAAATTTGTATAATCATCCACAAATTAAAACCATGAGTAGGGCAATTACGTATCATTAATTTCATTCTCTCCCAAGCTTGTGCAACATGTTCATGATCAAGTTGCTTAAAATTCATAATATCGTTTCTAAGAGAGATGATCTTAGCGGGAGGAAAATACTTAGAGATAAAAGCATCTTTGCACTTGTTCCATGAATCAATACTATTTTTAGGCAAAGATGAAAACCAAGCTTTAGCACGATCTCTAAGAGAAAAAGGAAATAGCTTCAATTTAACAATATCATTATCGACACCATTCTTCCTTTGCATGTCACACAAATCAACGAAGCTATTTAGATGGGTAGCGGCATCTTCACTAGGAAGGCCGGAGAACGGATCTTTCATGACAAGATTCAGCAAAGCAGCATTAATTTCACAAGATTCAGCAACGGTAAGAGGAGCAATCAGAGTGCTAAGTTAATCATTGTTGTTGGTATTGGTGAAGTCACACAATTTAGTATTATCTTGAGCCATCGCGACAAAAAAGCAATCCAACACACGAGCAAACAAAAAGCAAACGGGCAAAAAGAGGCAAATAGAGAAAGAGAGGGAGGATAGAGAGAGAGAGGGCGAATAAAAGGGCAAGGGTGGAGTGGGGGAGAGGAAAACGAGAGGCAAATGGCAAATAATGTAATCCGGGAGATAGGGATTGTGTTGGGTACTTGGTATGTTGACTTTTGCGCAGACTCCCAGGCAACGGCGCCAGAAATTCTTCTTGCTACCTCTTGAGCACTGCGTTGGATTTCCCCGAAGAGGAGAGGATGATGCAGCAAAGTAGCGTAAGTATTTCCCTCAGTTTTTGAGAACCAGGGTATCAATCCAGTAGGAGGCTACACGCAAGTCCCTCTTACCTACACAAAAACAATAGCTCAACGCAACCAACGCGCTTAGGGGTTGTCAATCCCTTCAAGGTCACTTACGAAAGTGAGATCTGATAGAGATGATAAATAATATTTTTGGTATAGAGATGCAAAGTAAAAAGTAAAAACAAAGCAATAATAAAGTGATGGAGATTGATATGATGAGAAAGAGACCTGGGGGCCATCGGTTTCACTAGTGGCTTCTCTCAAGAGCATAACTATTCTAGGTGGGTGAAAAAATTACTGTTGAGCAATTGATAGAATTGAGCATAATTATGAGAATATCTAGGTATGAACATGTATATAGGCATCACGTCCGAGACAAGTAGACCGACTCCTGCCTGCATCTACTACTATTACTCCACTCATCGACCGCTATCCAGAATGCATCTAGAGTATTAAGTTAAAAACAGAGTAATGCCTTAAGCAAGATGACATGATGTAGAGGGATAGTTTCATGCAATATGATAAAAAAAACCATCTTGTTATCCTCGATGGCAACGATACAATACATGCCTTGCTGCCCCTTCTGTCACTGGGAAAGGACACCGCAAGATCGAACCCAAAGCTAAGCACTTCTCCCATGGCAAGAACAACCAATCTAGTAGGGCAAACCAAACTGATAATTCGAAGAGACTTGCAAAGATAACCAATCATACATAAAAGAATTCAGAGAAGATTCAAATATTATTCGTAAATAGACTTGATCATAAACCCACAATTCATTGGTCTCAACAAACACACCGCAAAAAGAAGATTACATCGAATAGATCTCCACAAGAGAGGGGGAGAACATTGTATTGAGATCCAGAAAGAGAGAAGAAGCCATCTAGCTACTAACTATGGACCCGTAGGTCTGAAGTAAACTACTCACACTTCATCGGAGGGGCTTGGACGATGATGTAGAAGCCCTCCGTGATCGATGCCCCCTCCGGCGGAGCTCCAGAACAGGCCCCAAGATGGGATCTCGTGGATACAGAAAGTTGCGGCGGTGGAATTAGGTTTTTGGCTCTGTCCCCGATCGTTTGGGGGTACGTAGGTATATATAGGAGGAAGAAGTACGTCAGTGGAGCTTCGAGGGGCCCACGAGGCAGGGGGCGCGCCCTAGGGGTGGCGTCCTCCACCCTCGTGGCCGCCTCGTGGCTTTCTTGACGGAGGGTCCAAGTCTCCTGGATCTTATCTGATGAGAAAATCACGTTTCCGAAGGTTTATTCCGTTTGGACTCTGTTTGATATTCTGTTCCTCCGAAACACTGAAATAGGAAAAAACAGCAATTCTGGGCTAGGCCTCCGGTTAATTGGTTAGTCCCAAAAATAATATAAAAGTGGAAAATAAAGCCCAATATAGTCCAAAACAGTAGATAATATAGCATGGAGCAATCAAAAATTATACATAGGTTGGAGACGTATCAGGCATCCCCAAGCTTAGACGCTTGAGTCTCCTTGAATATTTACTTGGGGTGCCTTGGGAATCCCCAAGCTTGAGCTCTTGCCTCTCCTCCTTCTCCTCACATCAAGACCTCCTCGATCTTCGAACATTTCATCCACACAAAACTCAACAAAAACCTCGGTAAGATCCATTAGTATAATAAAACAAATCACTACTCTAGGTACTGTTGCAAACCAATTCATATTTTGTTTTTAAATTGTAGCTACTGTAATATAACTTCATCATGTCTTAATCCACTAATATAAATTGATAGTTTCATCAAAACAAGCAAATGATGCATCAAAAACAGAATCTGTCTTAAACAGGACAGTCTGTAGTAATCTGAACATTCACCATACTTCTGGTACTCCAAAAATTCTGAAACAATTAGGAAAAATAAAAAATTTGTATAGAAAGACAGTGCAAAGAGTGTCAGAACCGTTTGACGACCCAGTAAAAAAATGTAAAATCGCGCACTACAGCCAAAGTTTCTGTTCTGCACCGCACAAACCAACAAGCAAAGTAAACATCCTAAAGGCAAATCTTGGCACGTTATTTTTATAATACAATGGAATTGTACAAGGGGATAATTATTTTGTTGAAAAGTTTCTATAATCAAAATTCACAAACTTTCCATGAGCATGAACAAAGTTCAAGGAGCTCCCCCACTTCAACAATGCTTCTCTCTCTCACTTTCACTTTCCTTTTTGAAAAGTTTTGGGTTCCCCTCTTATTTATTTTTAAACTACATAAAAGCACTCAACAGAAATAAATGACTCTCTAAAACTTCCGGGTTGTCTCCCTGGCAGCGCTTTCTTTAAATCCATTAAGCTAGGCATAAGGTGCTCAAGTGATGAATCCACCCGGATCCCAAGGTATATCAAAGCCAATTTGAATTAGCAATGATTTGGCATTTAGTAGTGAGCAAAAAGCAACTTATATCATGTAATGAAGAAGTCTAACTCTCTTCCTATGCATCGGCATGTCATAAAAGAACAATTCACGCACACAAAGTAAAGGCCAATGCATAGCATAGGAAGTTTTTTGCAATTTTATCATATTGGAAACATAGAGAGGCGGAGATGTAGTTCCTCTCTCATAATAATTGCATGTAGGAGCAGCAAGCACATGCATATTATACCTATCAAAATCATCATGTGTAGTAGTGAAACGCAACCCATCAATATAATCCATAATAAGGGCAAAATTCTCCGATATAGTGTAGTCGGGAGAATTCAAAAGATAATAGGACTATCATGCATGGGTGCAATAACAACAATTTCATGTTTAACATAAGGAACTATAGCAAGTTCATCTCCATAAGCATAATTCATATTGGCATCTTGGCCACAAGCATAGCAAGCATATTCAAAAAGAGATATTTCAAAAGAATCAACGGGACCATAACAATCATCATAGCATTCATCCTTCGGTAAGCACGAAGGGAAATTAAACAATGTATGAGTTGAAGAGTTACTCTCATTAGAAGGTGGGCACGGGTAGCTAATCCACTCTTCCTCCTTTTGTTCTTCGCTCTCGTCATCATCTTTTTTATCCAATGAGCCCACAGTTTCATCAATTTCTTTTTCCATAGACTCCTGCAAAATATTAGTCTCTTCTTGGACAGCGGAGACTTTCTCAATAAATTCATCAATATCGTAATTGTATTTATAATTCTCATAGCAATATTTAAGGATAGCTAAATTTCAGGTCTATAAACTGAATCATCAAAATCTTCAAACTCTTTAAACAAAGATTCAATTTCATAAGCACCCATAAAAGTAACGAATTCTTCTATTTGTTCCACATCATAATAATCATATATACCATTAGCATAAGAAGCCAAGGTTTCATCATCATTAAAGTTACATGAAAAGGGAAGGTGTGGAGCCTTCATCCTAGAGCAACAAGTATAATCATATCTCAAGCATAGTTGCCGAGCATACCAATGCAACATATAAATTTGATCCCATAATAGTTTCCCTTTTTGAGTCAAGCGATAATCCCTAAAGTATTCATGTTGATCCAACGTTACTCCCATTATAAAGTTGAATGGGGTTTTCTCAGGATTATCAAAGTAGTACATAATATCTTTCACATAATGAGCATCAAGGGGTTTAGGAGGTTCCCCATCTCCATGAGTAGCAAGTAAACCTATTTTTTTGGTATTTTGTGTTCCATATCCATAACTAAAGATAGAGAACAACTTAGAACAGCAAATAAAAATTACATAGTGATAAAGCAAACAAGCACGCACGTGAATATTCACCCCACGCTATAACTCCCCGGCAACGGCGCCAGAAAAAGGTCTTGATAACCCACAAGTATAGGGGATCAATTGTAGCCTCTTTCGGTAAGTAAGAGTGTCGAACCCAACGAGGAGCTAAAGATAGAACAAATATTCCCTCAAGTTCTATCGACCACCGATACAACTCTACGCACGCTTAACATTCGCTTTACAATAGAACAAGTATGAAACTAGAAGTACTTTGTAAGTGTTGTTGGATAGGTTTGCAAGATAATAAAGAGCACGTGAATAAAAAGTAGGGGCTGTTTAGATGAAGACACAACTAAGTTAGTTTTAGTAGAGAGCTTGTTGTCACACAAGAAAGTTATTTGTCCCTAGGCAATCGATAACTAGACCGGTAATCACTATTGAAATTTTATTTGAGGGAGAGGCGTAAGCTAACATAGTTTCTCTTCTTGGCTCATATGCAATTATGATTGGAACTCTAGCAAGCCTCCACAACTACTAAAGATCATTAAGGTAAAACCCAACCATAGCATTAAAGTATCAAGTCCTCTTTATTCCCATACGCAAACAACCTACTTACTCGGGTATGTGCTTCTGTCACTCACGCCACCCACCATAAGAAAATCATGAACATATTGCAAACCCTACAGCGGGGATCCCTCACGCTTGCGCTACATGGAGAGCACCAATAATAAAACATGCAACTCAAACCAATCACGATCATCAATTAACCCATAGGACAAAACGGATCTACTCAAACATCTTAGGATAGCCATACATCATTGGGAAATAATATATAGCGTTGAGCACCATGTTTAAGTAGAGATTACAACGGGCAAAAGAGTGGTTACACCGCTGCATAGATGGGGGAAGAGTTGGTGATGACAGCGGTGAAGTTGTTGGTGTAGATTGCGGTGATGATAATGGCCCCGTCGGTGTTCCTGCGCCACCGGTGGAGAGGGGGAGAGGGCCCCCTTCTTCTTCTTCTTCTTCTTCTTCCTTGACCATCTCCCTAGATGGGAGAAGGGTTTCCTGTATGGTCCATGGCCTCCATGGCATGGGAGGGGCGAGAGCCCCTCCGCGATTGGATCTGTCTCTCTGTCTCTCTCTGTTTCTGCGTTCCCTGATTCTACCCTTTCACCGTTTCTTAAACTCCCCGAGATCCATAACTCTGATTGGGCTGAAATTTGGATACGATTTTTATCCGGATACTAGCTTTATTGCGGCGAAAGAAGGGCATCAACTGCCTTACGGGGTGGCCACGAGGGCCCAGGGTGTGCCTGACCCCCTGGGGAGCGCCCCCTGCCTCGTGGCCCCCTCGGGGATCACCTCGCGTTGATTCTTCTTCCCAAAAATCACATATATTCCCAAAAAAATTCTCCGTCAGTTTTTATCCCGTTTGGACTCCATTTGATATGGATTTTCTACGAAACAAAAACATGCAACAAACAGGAACTGGCACTGGGCACTGGATCAATATGTTAGTCCCAAAAATTGTATAAAAAGTTACGACAAGTATATGAAAGTTGTATAATATTGGCATAGAACAATCAAAAATTATAGATACGACAGAGACGTATCAGGAGCCGGTACCCATTTTTAGGGTGTGGGCGTACATGTATGAAGTCGACGGACATGGCCCGCGTACACTTCGAAGAGCTGGGGGTGCATTTACCGCAATGGGCTGGCTCCTCGGATGCTCACACCTCGGCCAAGAAGGCCACAGTCTGCTCCTCTGTACGAAATGAGTGTTCTGTGCTACCATTAATTGTGATAACACCATTAGGTCCTGGCATTTGGAGCTTAAGATGAGCGTAATGCGGGACCGCATTGAAGCGAGCAAACGCTATGCACCCTAGGAGAGCATGGTATCCACTTCAGAAAGGGACAATGTCGAAGATTAACTCCTCGCTCCTGAAGTTGTTGGGTGACCCGAAGACTACCTCCAAAGTCACGATTCCGATGCAAGTGGCCTTGACACCTGGTATGACACCTTCAAAGGTGGTGCTGCTTGGCTTGATCCGAGATGAGTTGATGCCCACCTTTCTAACCGTGTCCTCATAGATTAAGTTGATGCTGCTCCCTCCGTCCATAAGGACATGTGTCAGGTGGAAACCATCGATGATTGGGTCCAGGACGAGTGCAGCCGACCGCCATGCCTGATGCTGGTCGGATGGTTATGCTTGTCAAATGATCAGGTAAGCCGACCATGGGTTGAACTTCGGGGCGAGTGGCTCTAGCGCATAGATGTCCCAAAGTACACGCTTTATCTCCCTTTTAGGGATGTTAGTAACATAGATCGTGTTTCCTTCTGCTACCTCATTAGGAAATTTCTTTTGGCATCCATTGTTGGGCCACCGAGGTTCATCCTCGTCTTCGCTGTGATTTTGGGTTTTACTTTGACCTTCCGTCGCTACTTGCCAGCTTGTTTGAAGACCCAGCAGGTCCTGTTAGTGTGTATTGCTGGTTTGTCCTGAGTGCCATGAATTTGACACAGTCTATCCAGTATCTTGTCTAGTTGGCTAGGTCCATCCTTGTTCCCTTTAAAGGTTTTTTTTCTGTCTGGATCTAGGTCCGGAGAACCTTACATTGACTGCGGTGTCCTTTGTGTCACTTCCGCCATTTTTATGTCTATGCTTGTTTTTATTGTGTCGAGGCTTTCCATTGGCGTCGCGTGTCTCTGAGGTGCCAACCTCACCATTATAGGACTAAGGGCAAGCCAGTTGTCTTCTCCTGCGCAAAAGCGGGTCATTAGCGAAGTAAGGGCTGCCATGGTCGTTGGCTTATCCTAACCGAGCTGGCGGGCAAGCCGTTCATCTCGACTATTATTTTTGAATGCGGCAATTGCTTCGGTGTCGGTGTAGTCTATAATCTGGTTCTTTTTAGTTAGGAACCTATTCCAGAACTTCTGAGCTAATTCGCCTGGCTGCTGGATGACACAACTGAGATCATCGGCGTTCGGAGGTCGGACGTAAGTGCCTTTAAAGTTTGCCCGAAAGGCATCCTCGAGGGCTTCCCAGCTACCGATAGAATGAGGAGGAAGGCTATTAAGCCAATGCCTATCCAGCCCCTTTAACTTGAGCGACAAGTATTATATGGCATGGAGGTCATCTCCATTAGCCATGTGTATATGGAGAAGGAAATCTTTGATCCATGTTGCTGGGTCTGTAGTTCCATCGTATGATTCTACATTGATGGGCTCAAACCCTTCTGGAAATTGATGCTCCATCACCCTATATGTGAAACAGATCAGGTGGACTGGATCTCTGAACCGAGTAGTATCCCGTCAGACGTCGGGGGAGAGCCGTGTGTAGGCTTGGTCTCGGGCACGATGGTTCCTGTCTAACCAGGCATCATAGCCGTTAGGACCGGCGGGTGCGCGCCCTCTTAACCTGTAGATGGACCGAGGAGGTGCTCAGTTTGCCTCAATGTGACGTCGAACATCATGAGGATCAAGGTAATCCACAAGGTCCTTGCCATAATGCCATGTGACTGGTCGGGTGTTGAGGTTTTCCCGCACTAGCATGTCCCGACCTCTAGGGGGTCGGTTAGGCGCATCGGCGGCTAGTTCGTTATCAAACTCCTGCAGCAAACGCCTATGAGGATATGATTTGGGCGTGCTATGGAGTCTATCTTCGAGATCTTGTTCGGTCGAGAGTACTTTGGCCCAGTTTTCATTCAGCGCATCCATATTGGCTTGCAGTTGTTGCTACTTGTGTTTCATGCTTTGAGCGATGGCGATGAGGCACCGCCGAAAGCGCTCTTGTTCCAAGGGGTCCTCGGGGACGATATAGTCCTCAGTGACAAAGCTCTCGTCTTCTTCGGACTCCAGCATGTAGTTGTCATCAGCCCCTTCAAAGAGGTCGTCGGGATCCAGGTCCATGGGATTTCCCTCAGGACCGCCATTCTGTACTCGGGACTCTTGAAAGTACTCTTCAGTGTTATCGGCGTCGCCAGATGTTGCCTCGCCATTATCGGCGGTGTTATTGTTGCTGCTCGGTTCCCTGTTGTTACCCCTTCTATGTCTACGCCGATGTCTTGGATGGGTTCTAGGGGTGTCAACCATATAAACATCACAGGTGGATGTTGCAGTCCACTTGCCAGTGTTTACCAAGGGCGAAGTGTGTTCTGTGGGGCCATCGGTGTCTTCATCCATGTTCGTGGCCTCGTTGTAGTCTAGCACGTTGGTTAAGTCATCGGGCGTGGTGACTAGGTGGGTGGTGGTGTGGGACGTAAATTTCCCGGTCATCGGCTTTAAGTCCGATCTTGTCATAAATAGAAGTCCTACTTTTCGAGATAGACATGCTCTGGATATGATGAAGCATCTTGTTCAGGTGAGATTGTTCTTCAGAGTTCATGGCCTTGCTATAGGAGGGGCTGACTCGAAGTGTGCCTGGCATATAGTTCGACGTGTTTTCGGCACAGAGAGGATCCGAGAGCAATTCTAGATCCTGCGCTGGGGTCTTCTCTAAATCCGACGTAGCTTCAGATGTAGGGGCCAGACCAGAGTCCTGGCTGGGGTTTGAGGCAAGATCGCCCAGATTCGTTACGTCGGGGCTTTACGGCGATGCCAAGGATCCTAATCCCAATGTCCTCAAAGGAGATCGATTCCGGAGTCGAGCCTCCAGTTCTAGGCAGATCCCCAATCTGGTCGGGCGTCCAACCTAACAGGACGAGTTCGCCGGGGGAATTCGCGGTGTACACCAGGCCTCCAAAGGTCACGATCTCACCCAGGGCGTAGTTCTCAACAGAGGCCAGATGGCCAGCCGAGTCGGCGCAGAAGATCATGATGCCGAATACAAAGAGTTGGTAGGGGATGTAAACGTTCCCGTTGCCATTTTCGTGGTTGATCCACAGATGAGCCACCTATCCTTCTGTTGATCTCACAGCGGAACTCTCAATGAAAGCACCAGTGTCGGTGTGAAAACCGGCAGATCTTGGGGTAAGGGGTCCTGAGTTGTGGATCTCAGACAAATGCTAACAGGAACAGGGAGACGATGTTTACCCAGGTTCGGGCCCTTTTGATGGAGGTAAAACCCTATGTCCTGCTCTTGTTTATATTGATGGAGATGTATCAAGTACAGAGTTGTTCTACCTCGAGATCGTCAGATGTGTTCTAATTCTAGGGCTAGGTGAACGATATTGCGTTGATGTCCCCTCTACAGGATAAACCCTACAGCTTATATACACACCAAGTAGGGGATCTAGGGTTACACGGTCGGTATCTTGGCGTGGAGGCGGTAGGAGAAGTCTTGGATTATACGACAAGTCTTCGGTAGATGCATTCATGATCATGCCTCTAGCATACAACTTCCGGAGTCCACCTTGAGAGGAGTGAGGGCCCATTAGCCCAAGCCGAAGAGCACGGGCCGACTAGGTTAGTACCCCCTAGTCCAGGACAACATTACCCTTGATCGGGCGCTTGAAATTGATAGTGTGCTCCTCAGCATGATCCGTGTCTTCAAGGACCGCCTGCATCATCATTGTCTTATCGGAGTACTCGCCCTCGCCTGATGGTTCATTGGAGGACTCAACATCCTGCTCGTATATGTACTCCAAATTGGAATCTAACTACTACAAACAAGAAGGGAAAACTATTTTCAGCTCCGGTGATTCATTGAACAGTTGTCGGGCATGCTAGAGGATCGTATCTGGCGGGCGGTTGGAGGATAGGGGGTTGAACGGAGATGGAGGAGAAGCGGCAAAGAGCCCTGCTGGATAGCCAGAGGTGGTGGAGATGCAGATTTTCGGCAGGGGTGTGGTATGGTGGCCGGGAAGGTGGAGCGGCGGTGAAGGCAAGAGAGAAAGAAGGAAGAAGAGAAAGTGGGGAGGATAGAGTCATGTGGTACAGGAAGGGTTTTGGGTTGGCCTGGGGTGTCGGATTCGTATGTTTCGCATGTTTGGACTCCCGCAAACCTCCCTGTCATGGTTTTGTCACGAGAGTGTCCTCGTGAAAGGACTAACTCCAGAGGCCATCTCAACTAGGTGGACGCTTGAACGGGGTTGATCGGGAATGAAGAACATGAGTTTACAGATGGAAATATGCCCTAGAGGCAATAATAAAATGGTTATTACTATATTTCCTTAATCATGATAAAGGTTTATTATTCATGCTAGAATTGTATTGATCGGAAACTTAAATACATGTGTGAATACATAAACAAATACCGTGTCCTTAGTATGCCTCTACCAGACTAGCTTGTTGATCAAAGATGGTTAAAGTTTCCTAACCATGGACATGTGTTGTCATCAGATAACAAGATCACACCATTAGGAGAATGATGTGATGGACAAGACCCATTCATTAGCTTATGTAGCGACCAGGCCTCAAACGGTCTGATCTCTGTGCTTCAGTGTCATCCCTGGATCAATAATGCTGACACACACAGTACTTGAAGGATTTATAACAGAGTAGCAATCACACACTTATTACATCGAATGTCTCAAAATAGAACTTATTACAATAAATATGGCTTAAGGCCATCTAATAACGATAACAGCGGAAGGCTTGGAAGATAAATGAGTCCATCAACTCCAACGGCATCACTGAGTATAGAACCACGACCTAAAGGCACCTTACTCGCCGTCTGAAAAGTCTGCAACATGAACATTGCGGGCCGAAAACGGGTCAGCACATGGAATATGCTGGCAATGTAACACATAGAGAGTAATGAACAGAAATAGGCTATACTACATGCATATATGGCTGGTGGAAAGCTCTATGGTTACAGTTTTGCGTAAAGCCAATTTTTCCCTACTGCAAAGGAATAAATTTTATTTAACTATCATGGTAGTTGTTAAACATTGAGAGTGTAGACACCCTCTCAATCCCAATTAAGCATCAACATTTAAAACCCAACAAATTAATTAAAGTAACATGATGAGATTCCCATGATAATCCAAGTACTAGATACTCAAGACGTCCATAACCAGGGACACGGCTAACCATGATTAGTTTATACACTCTGCAGAGGTTTGCGCACTTTTCCCCACAAGTCTCGATCTCCTCCGTTGGGATTCTCGCACTACATGTTGTTTGAGAAACGGATGACCGAGACATAGTCTTTCAGAAGCACTAGCACCTTACGAACGGGTAGACCATACCAACCTACATCCCCTACATCTGCTAGTCTACCACTGTAAGAGTTCGCATGACTTAGTCAACTATCCTAGAGCCCATAGTAGCTTGTGGCTGCACACGGAAGTTTCTAGTATGAAAAATCTCATGATCCCTTTGAGCCTGGGTGGCGGTCCATAAAGAAAACAGGTAATCGCTGGAATACCCAGGTGCCTCAATCCACCCAGATGTGTGTTCAAGTTGCCACCTTAAATAAACCATTAATTTAACAATCTCACATCTGTCATGGATACACTCACCCAATCCACGTCTACTAGCATAGCATGGCAATATAAGCAAACGTAGAATTAACTCCCAAAGGTTTGATAATAAAACAGGTAATAGGTGCTACCTCATCTACTTCCCCAAACCCACAATTTAATTAGATCCTAATCATGCAATGTTTAAGGATTGATCTAATGCAATAAAAACTGGGTAGTAAAGAGGCATGATCAAAGTGTTATTTGCCTTGCCGATGATCCGTGAAACCTAGCGATTCAAAGTAGCAAGTGGCGCACTCCGGGTACTCTATCGCAAACAAACAAGCATACAATAATTACTCATCTAATGCACAGGTAAAACTCAAATAAGCGAACTAACCAGAAAGTTCAACTTAAGAACTCCGGTTTGCAAAAAGAATCAAATCGAACGAAACAACGAAAGTCAGACGGCGAAAGAAACAAACTTCGTTTACTAATCTGGATCTAGGTCAAATTTTACAGAATCAAAATGTTGTTTGAGTTGTTTAAATGGAAAGAGGGTTCCGAGACGAAACTCCAGGCGCTTGAATCGCTTGATTCTGATAAACGAGCGAAAAGTTATACTAGAATGAAAATCGGATCACAAATCGCAATCAGAAATAATCGCGGATAATCCAAGAAAAAACGACGAACAGATTAACGAATGAATGCTCGTTTTCTGGAACTAATCGGGAAATGCGTTCGTTAAAATGAACGAATGAGCGAACGCTCACTAAATAAACTAAACCGGAAGAAAAACGGATCTAAAAAAACGGATCTAAAAAAACCGAGCGGAAAACCGAACGGTTTTCTCGAGGAAAACCGCCCCCGGCGGGGCGGGGTCAACCTCGGCGGGGCAGCGGGGTCGGCGGCGGCGGCGGCGGCTCCGGCGTCGGCGGCGGCTCCGGCGTCGGCGGCGGCGGGCTCCGGAGCGGCGGCGGCTCGGGTGGCGAAGTCCGGCGGCGGCGTTGGCTCGCGGCAGCAGTGGCGGCGGCGGATCGGATAGGGTTAGGGTTAGGCGTGGCGCGGCTTACGGACTAACGGGCTCGGGGCGGCGCATTATAAAGGCCGGCCGGACAGAGTCCTGGCCGAACACGGCCCAAAGTCGGTTTCGCATTTTTTTATAAATAATTACGCGTAGAAAAACAAATAAAAGAAATACTAAACGGACTCCAAAAATCCCGAAATAAATTTTCCTCGACTTCTAAAAGCAAGCCGGTCTAGATGAACATTTATTTGGGGCCTAAATGCAATTTCGAAAAAACATGCATTTTTCCTAAATTCAAATAAAATAGCAAAAAAATCCAAAATAAAATATTTGATTTTATTATTAAATCCTCAATATTTCTTTATTTTGGAAAAGTCATTTTATTCCCTCTCTCATATTTTTATAATAGAAATATTTGAAGATAAAATAAATAAAATCAACCGATCCTATTTTCAAAATTTGAGAAAACTCAAATATGAAAAGAACGAAATCTTCAGCTCTCTCCGAGGGTCCTTGAGTTGCGTAGAATTCCTAGGATCAAACCAAAAGCAAATAAAATATGATATGCAGTGATGATCTAATGTATAACATTCCAAATTAAAAATTGGAGATGTCACAGCTTAGCATAAGATCGTTCAGTTTATTGCTATTGCTTTCTTCATGTCAAATACTTATTTCTTCGACTATGAGATTATGCAACTCCCCGATACTGATACGTCTCCAACGTATCTATAATTTTTGATTGTTCCATGCTATTATATTATCAACCTTGGATGTTTTATATGCATTTATATGCTATTTTATATGATTTTTGGGACTAACCTACTAACCTAGAGCCCAGTGCCAGTTTCTGTTTTTTTCCTTGTTTTTGAGTTTTACAAAAAAGGAAAATCACACGGAGTCCAATTGACCTGAAACTTCATGGAACTTATTTTTGGACCAGAAGAAGGCCATGGAGTAAAAGAGTTGGGCCAGAAGAGTCCCGGGCTGCCCACGAGGGTGGGGGGCGTGCCCACCCCCTGCGTGCGCCTCCCTACCTCGTGGACAGCCCGTAGACCCCCCCTGACTTGTTCTCGACGCCAAAACCTCTTATATATACTGAAACTTCCAGAAATAAACCTAGATCGGGAGTTTCGCCGCCGCAAGCCTTCGTAGCCAGCGAAAACCAATCTAGACCCGTTTCGGCACCCTGCCGGAGGGGGGGTGATCCCTCTCCGATGGACATCTTCATCATCCCGGTGCTCTACATGATGAGGAGGGAGTAGTTCACCCTCGGGGTTGAGGGTATGTACCAGTAGCTATGTATTTGATCTCTCTCTCTCTCCCGTGTTCTTGATTTGGCACGATCTTGATGTATCGCGAGCTTTGCTATTATAGTTGGATCTTATGATGTTTCTCCCCCTCTACTCTCTTGTAATGGATTGAGTTCTCCCTTTGAAGTTATCTTATCGGATTGAGTCTTTAAGGATTTGAGAACACTTGATGTATGTCTTGCATGTGCTTATCTGTGGTGACAATGGGATATCACGTGATCCACTTGATGTATGTTTTGGTGATCAAGTTGCGAGTTTCGTGACCTCGTGAACTTATGCATAGGGGTTGGCACACGTTTTCGTCTTGACTCTCGGGTAGAAACTTTGGGGCACTCTTTGAAGTTCTTTGTGTTGGTTGAATAGATGAATCTGAGATTGTGTGATGCATATCGTATAATCATACCCATGGATACTTGAGGTGACATTGGAGTATCTAGGTGGCATTAGGGTTTTGGTTGATTTGTGTCTTAAGGTGTTATTCTAGTACGAACTCTAGGATAGATTGAACGGAAAGAATAGCTTCGTGTTATTTTACTACGGACTCTTGAATAGATCGATCAGAAAGAATAACTTTGAGGTGGTTTCATGCCCTACGATAATCTCTTCGTTTGTTCTCCGCTATTAGTGACTTTGGAGTGACTCTTTGTTGCATGTTGAGGGATAGTTATATGATCCAATTATGTTATTATTGTTGGGAGAACTTGCACTAGTGAAAGTATGAACCCTAGGCCTTGTTTCTTAGCATTGCAATACCGTTTACATTCACTTTTACCACTTGCTACCTTGCTGTTTTTATATTTTTAGATTACAAAAACATATATCTACCATCCATATTTCACTTGTATCACCATCTCTTCGCCGAACTAGTGCACCTATACAATTTACCATTCTATTGGGTGTGTTGGGGACATAAGAGACTCTTTGTTATTTGGTTGCAGGGTTGTTTGAGATAGACCATCTTCATCCTACGCCTCCCATGGATTGATAAACCTTAGGTCATCCACTTGAGGGAAATTTGCTGCTCTCCTACAAACCTCTGCACTTGGAGGCCCAACAACGTCTACAAGAAGAAGGTTGTGTAGTAGACATCAAGGAGAAGGTATATCTTTAGATCTTGCAATCGAATCTTTTTTTTTCTTGTTTTATCACTAGTTTAGTCTATAAAAGAAAACTAGAAAAAATGGAATTGAGGGTACCTCATATTCTTCATCTTTTTAATGTCTTTCATGAAAATAAAGATTCTGATAATTGTGCCAAAATGTTAGAAAAAGAATGTATTAAAATGTTTGGCACTAAATATTTGGATGATGAGCATTATTGCAATGTTGTTAGTATGAATTCTTTGAATACCCATGATGCTAATGATATGCAAAGCCACAAGCTTGGGGAAGTTATGTTTGATGAAGATGATATTTTTTGTCCCGCAAGTTTTGATGAGAAAATTTATTTTGATGATAGCATGCCTCCTATTTATGATGATTATATTGATGAAAGTGGGTTTGGAAGAGTGTCAACTTTAGGAATTAATGATCCCACTATTTTGGAGGGTGTTGAATCTTATTGTAATAATTATGAAAGTGGGTTTGGAGAGGTCATGACTTCAGTTAATGTTAATCCCACTATTTTGGAAGAGTGTCAACTTTGCATACTTGTAGATCATGCAAAGAATGCTTTATGTGATGGTTATATTGTTGAATTCATTCATGATGCTACTGAAAATTATTATGAGGGAGGAATATATGCTTGTAGGAATAGCAATAATATCAAGTTTCATCTCTATGTTCTTAAAATCTTGAAGTTATGCTTGTTTTGCTTTCCTATGCTAGTTGATTTTTGTTCCCATAAATTGTTTGATCACAAAATCCCTATGCATAGGAAGTGGGTTAGACTTAAATTTGCTAGTAATATTCTTCATGATGCTCTCTTTATGTTTAATTCTCATCTTTTATGTGAGCATCATTGAAATCATCATACCTAGCTAGGGGCATCAAACGATAGCGCTTCTTGGGAGGCAACCCAATTTTATTTTTGTTCTTTGCTTTTTGATAATTTTTAGTAATAAATAATTCATCTAGACTCTGTTTAGATGTGGTTTTATGTTTTCATTAGTGTTTGTGCCAAGTAGAACCTTTGGGAAGACTTGGGGCAAGTTTTAGCGATCTTGCTGTAAAAAACAGAAACTTTAGCGCTCACGAGATTTGCTGCCATTTTTACTGGAGAGTGGGATTAGGTTGATTCTTTTTGCAGATGATTAATATATAAATTCCTCACGTCCACCAAATTATTTCATAATTTTTGGGGTTACAGAAGTATTCGAAACCTACAGATTACTACAGACTGTTCTGTTTTTGACAGATTCTGTTTTCATTGTGTTGTTTGCTTATTTTGATGAATCTATGAGTAGTATCAGAGGGTATGAACCATAGAGAAGTTGGAATACAGTAGATATTAAACCAATATGAATTTATAATTAGTTCACAACAGTACCTAAGTGGTGATTTATTTTCTTATACTAACGGAGCTTACGAGTTTTCTGTTAAGTTTTGTGTTGTGAAGTTTTCAAGTTTTGGGTAACGATTCGATGGACTATGGAATAAGGAGTGTCAAGAGCCTAAGCTTGGGGATGCCGAAGGCACCCCAAGGTAATATTCAAGGACAACCAAGATCCTAAGCTTGGGGATGCCCCGGATGGCATCCCCTCTTTCGTCTTCGTTCATCGGTAACTTTACTTGGAGCTATATTTCTATTCACCACATGATATGTGTTTTGATTGGAGCGTCATTTTATTTTCTTTTGTTTTGCTTGCTGTTTGAATAAAATACCAAGACCTGAAATTCTTAATGTTAGAGAGTCTTCACATAGTTTCATAATTATCCGAATACTCATTGATCTTCGCTTACATCTTTTGGAGTAGTTTGTCATTTGCTTTAGTGCTTCACTTGTATCCTTTTAGAGAACGGTGGTGCTTTTATTTTGAAGAAATAGATGAACTCTCATGCTTCACTTATACAATTTTGAGAGTCCTAAACAGAATGGTAATTTTCTTTGGTTATGAACCTAGTCCTAATATGATGGGCATTTAAGATGGGTATAATAAAAACTTTCATATAGAGTGCATTGAATACTATGAGAAGTTTGATACTTGATGATTGTTTTGAGATATTAAGATGGTGATATTAGAGTCGTGCTAGTTGAGTAATTGTGAAATTGAGAAATACTTGTGTTGAGGTTTGCAAGTCCCGTAGCATGCACGTATGGTAACCGTTGTGTGACAAATTTGAAGCATGAGGTGTTTCTTTGATTGCCTTCCTTATGAGTGGCGGTCGGGGACGGGCGATGGTCTTTTCCTACCAATCTATCCCCTAGGAGCATGCGCGTAGTGCTTGGTTTTTGATGACTTGTAGATTTTTAAAATAAGTATGTGAGTTCTTTATGACTAATGTTGATTCCATGGATTATATGCAATCTCACCCTTCCATCATTGCTAGCCTCTTCAGTACCGTGCATTGCCCTTTCTCACCTCGAGAGTTGGTGCAAACTTCACCGGTGCATCCGAACCCCGTGATATGATATGCTCTGTCACACATAAACCTCCTTATATCTTCCTCAAAACAGCCACCATACCTACCTATTATGGCATTTCCATAGCCATTCTGAGATATATTGCCATGCAACTTTCCACCGTTCCGTTCATCATGACACACATCATCATTGTCATATTGCCTTGCATGATCATGTAGTTGACATCGTATTTGTGGCAAAGCCACCATGCATAATTTATCATACATGTCACTCTTGATTCATTGCACATCCTGGTACACCGCCGGAGGCATTCATATAGAGTCATACTTTGTTCTAGTATCGAGTTGTAATCATTGAGTTGTAAATAAATAGAAGTGTGATGATCATCATTAATAGAGCATTGTCCCAAACAAAAAAAGAAAGTCCAAAAAAATAAAATAAAATAAAAAGGAAGGCCAATTAAAAATAATAAAATAAAAAGGGACAATGCTACTATCCTCTTTTTCCACACTTGTGCTTCAAAGTGACACCATGATCTTTATGATAGAGAATCTCTTGTTTTGTCACTTTCATATACTAGTGGGAATTTTTCATTATAGAAATTGGCTTGTATATTCCAATAATGGGCTTCCTCAAATGCCCTAGGTCTTCGTGAGCAAGAAAGTTGGATGCACACCAACTTAGTTTCTTTTGTTGAGCTTTCATACATTTATAGCTCTAGTGCATCCGTTGCATGGTAATCCCTACTCCTTGCATTGACATCAATTGATAGGCATCTCCATAGACCGTTGATTAGCCACGTCAATGTGAGACTTTCTCCTTTTTTGTCTTCTCCACACAACCCCATCATTATATTCTATTCCACCCATAGTGCTATGTCCATGGCTCATGCTCATGTATTGCGTGAAAGTTGAAAAAAGTTTGAGATTACTAAAGTATGAAACAATTTCTTGGCTTGTCATCGGTTGTGCATGATGAGAGCATTTTTGTGTGACGAAAATGAAGCATAGCCAAACTATACGATTTTGTAGGGATAAGCTTTCTTTGGCCATGTTATTTTGAGAAGACATAATTACTTAGTTAGTATTCTTGAAGTATTATTATTTTTATGTCAATATTAAACTTTTGTCTTGAATCTTATGGATCTGAATATTCTTGCCACAATAGAGAAGATTACATTGATGAATATGTTAGGTAGCATTCCACATCAAAAATTCTGTTTTTATCATTTACCTACTCGAGGACGAGCAGGAATTAAGCTTGGGGATGCTTGATACGTCTCCAACATATCTATAATTTTTGATTGTTCCATGCTATTATATTATCAACCTTGGATGTTTTATATGCATTTATATGCTATTTTATATGATTTTTGGGACTAACCTACTGACCTAGAGCCCAGTGCCAGTTTTTTTTCTTGTTTTTGAGTTTTACAGAAAAGGAAAATCACACGGAGTCCAATTGACTTGGAACTTCACGAAACTTATTTTTGGACCAGAAGAAGGACATGGAGTAAAAGAGTTGGGCCAGAAGAGTCCCGGGCTGCCCACGAGGGTGGGGGCGCGCCCACCCCCCTGGGCGCGCCTCCCTACCTCATGGACTGCCTGGAGATCCCCCTGACTTGTTCTCGACGCCAAAACCTCTTATATATACTGAAACTTCCAGAAAGAAACCTAGATCGGGAGTTTCGCCACCGCAAGCCTCCATAGCCACCGAAAACCAATCTAGACCAGTTCCGGCACCCTGCCGGAGGAGGGGAATCCCTCTCCGGTGGCCATCTTCATCATCACGGTGCTCTCCATGACGACGAGGGAGTATTTCACCCTCGGGGTTGAGGGTATGTACCAGTAGCTATGTGTTTGATCTCTCTCTCTCTCTCGTGTTCTTGATTTGGCACGATCTTGATGTATCGCGAGCTTTGCTATTATAGTTGGATCTTTTGATGTTTCTCCCCCTCTACTATCTTGTAGTGGATTGAGTTTTCCCTTTGAAGTTATCTTATCGGACTGAGTCTTTAAGGATTTGAGAACACTTTATGTATGTCTTGCATGTGCTTATCTGTGGGGACAATGGGATATCACGTGATCCACTTGATGTATGTTTTGGTGATCAACTTGCGAGTTCCGTGACCTTGTGAACTTATGCATAGGGGTTGGCACACGTTTTCGTCTTGACTCTCCGGTAGAAACTTTGGGGGCACTCTTTGAAGTTCTTTGTGTTGGTTGAATAGATGAATCTGAGATTGTGTGATGCATATCGTATAATCATACCCATGGATACTTGAGGTGACATTGGAGTATCTAGGTGACATTAGGGTTTTGGTTGATTTGTGTCTTAAGGTGTTATTCTAGTACGAACTCTAGGATAGATTGAATGGAAAGAATAGCTTTGTGTTATTTTACTACAGACTCTTGAATAGATCGATCAGAAAGAATAACTTTGAGGTGGTTTCGTACCCTACAATAATCTCTTCGTTTGTTCTCCGCTATTAGTGACTTTGGAGTGACTCTTTGTTGCATGTTGAGGGATAGTTATATGATCCAATTATGTTATTATTGTTGGGAGAACTTGCACTAGTGAAAGTATGAACCCTAGGCCTTGTTTCTTAGCATTGCAATACCGTTTACGCTCACTTTTACCACTTGCTACCTTGCTGTTTTTATACTTTTAGATTACAAAAACCTATATCTACCATCTCTTTGCCGAACTAGTGCACCTATACAATTTACCATTGTATTGGGTGTGTTGGGAACACAAGAGACTCTTTGTTATTTGGTTGCAGGGTTGTTTGAGAGAGACCATATTGATCCTACGCCTCCCACGGATTAATAAACCATAGGTCATCCACTTGAGGGAAATTTGCTGCTGTCCTACAAACTTCTGCACTTGGAGGCCCAACAACGTCTACAAGAAGAAGGTTGTGTAGTAGACATCATATACCAGAGGAATATCTTGTGTGCTATCAGACATCACAACGTAACCAGGTGATCATAAAGATGCTCTACAAGTATCTCCAAAGGTGTTTGTTGGGTTGGCATTGATCGAGATTAGGATTTGTCACTCCGAGTATCCGAGAGGTATCTCTGGGCCCTCTCGGTAATATAGCTCATAAGCTTGCAAGAAAATGACTAAGTAGTTTGTCACTAGGTGATGTATTATGGAATGAGTAAAGAGACTTGGCGGTAACGAGATTGAACTACGTATGAAGATACCGAAAATCGAATCTCGGGCAAGTAACATACCAATGGACAAAGGGAATTACGTATGTTGTCATAACGGTTCGACCGATAAAGATCTTCGTAGAATATGTAGGAGCCAATATGGGCATCCAGGTTCCGCTATTGGTTATTGACCGGAGAGGTGTCTCGGTCATGTCTACATAGTTCTCGAACCCGTAGGGTCCGCACGCTTAACGTTCGATGAGGATATAGTATTATATGAATTATGTGATTTGGTGACCGAATGTTGTCTGGAGTCCCGAATGAGATCACGGACATGACGAGGAGTCTCGAAATGGTCGAGAGGTAAATATTGATATATAGGACGAAGGTATTCGGACACCGGAAGTTCGGGGGTACCGGGTACTTATCGGGTCACCGGAAGGGGTTCCGGCACCCCCGGCAAAACATATGGGCCAAGAGGGGAAACACACCAATAATAAGGTGCTGGTGCGCCCCCCATATGGGCCGTCCTAGGAGGAGAAGGAAAGAGGGGATGGGAAAGGAAAGAGAGGAATAAGATTCCCCCTTCCCTCCCTCTCCCCCTCTTTCCTCCCCCCTCCGATAAACATGGCAGGGGGGCGCGGCCAAGGGGAGGACCGCAAGTAGGCTTCGGCCTACTTGGGGCGCCTCTTGGCAGCCCCCTCTCCCTCCCACCTATATATATATATATATATATATTATATATATATGGGGAGACCCTAGCACACCCTAGACAATTGCCTAGCCGTGTGCAGCGCCCCGCTTCACCGTTTACACCCCTGGGCATATTTTCGTAGTGCTTAGGTGAAGCCCTACAGAGATCACTTCACCATCACCGTCACCACGCCGTCGTGCTGACGGAACTCATCTACTACCTCGACATCTTGCTGGATCAAGAAGGCGAGGGATGTCACCGATCTGAACGTGTATAGTACGCGGAGGTGTCGTGCGTTCGGTACTTGATCAGTTGAAACGCGAAGAAGTTCGACTACATCAACCGTGTTGTGAAACGCTTCCGCTTACGGTCTACGAGGGTACGTAGACACGCTCTCCTCCTCATTTTTATGCATCTCCACGGATAGATCATTGCGTGTGCATAGAATTTTTTTGTTTTCCATGCAACGATTCCCAACAACGGTATCAGAGCCAGGTTTATGCGTAGATGATATGCACGAGTAGAACACAAAGAGTTGTGGACGGTGATAGTCATACTGCTTACCACCAACGTCTTATTTTGATTCGGCGGTATTGTGGGATGAAGAGGCCTAGACCAACCTTACATGTCCACGCACATGAGGCCGGTTCCGCCGACTAATATGCAACTAGTTTTGCATAAAGGTGGCTGGCGGGTGTCTATTTATCCTACTTTAGTTGGATCAAATTTGACTATGGCCGGTCCTTGAAGAAGGTTAAAAGAACAAACTTGACGAAACACCGTTGTGGTTTTATGCGTAGGTAAGAACGGTTCCTGCTAAACCCATAGCAGCCACGTAAAACTTGCAACAACAAAGTAGAGGACGTCTAACTTGTTTTTGCAGGGCATGTTGTGATGTGATATGGTCAAGACATGATGTGATAAACGTTATTGTATGAGATGATCATGTTTTGTAAGATATCTGACAACTGGCAGGAGCCTTATGGTTGTCTCTTTATTATATGAAATGCATACGCCATGTAATTGCTTTACTTTATCCCTATGAGTTAGCAATAGTTGGACAGATGACCATGACCCTACGATAGAGATCAAGGTGTCAAGCCGGTGACAATGGAGATCATGAAGATGCTTTGGAGATGGAGATCAAAAGCACAAGATGATGATGGCCATATCATGTCATATATTTTGATTGCATGTGATGTTTATCCTTTATGCATCTTATTTTGCTTAGAACGGCGGTAGAATTATAAGATGATCCCTTCACTAAATTTCAAGGTAAAAGTGTTCTCCCTGAGTATGCACCGTTGCCATAGTTTGTCGTGTTGAGACACCACGTGATGATCGGGTGTGATAGACTCTACGTTCACATACAATGGGTGCAAGACAGTTTGGCACATGCGGAATACCGGGGTTAAACTTGACGAGCCTAGCATGTACAGACATGGCCTCAGAACACTTGAGACCGAAAGGTCGAACATGAATCATATAGTAGATATGATCAACATAGAGATGTTCACCATTGATGACTACCCCATCTCACGTGATGATCGGACATGGGTTAGTTGATTTGGATCATGTATCACTTAAATAGCTTGAGGGATATTAATTTAAGTGGGAGTTCATTAGTAATTTGATTAAATGAGCTTAAATTTATGATGAACTTAGTCTTAATAGTTTTTGCATATCTATGTTGTACATCAATAGCTCGCGATATAGCTCCTATATATTTTTTGATATATTCCTAGAGAAAAATAAGTTGAAAGATGATAGTAGCAATTATGCGGACTGGGTCCATGGTCCGAGGATTATCCTCATTGCTGCATAGAAGAATTATGTCCTTGATGCACGGCTAGGTGACGGACCTATTGCAGGAGCAGATGCAGACGTTATGAATGTTTGGCAAGCTCGATATGATGACTACTTAATAGTTTAGTGCGCCATGCTTTATGGCTTAGAACCGGGACTTCAAAAATGTTTTGAATGCCACAGAGAATATGAGATGTTCCAAGAGCTGAAATTGGTATTTCAGACTCATGCCCGTCTCGAGAGGTATGCGACCTCTGACAAGTACTTTGCCTACAAGATGGAGGAGAATAGCTCAACCAGTGAGCATGTGCTCAGAATGTCTGGGTACTACAATCGCTTGAATCAAGTGGGAGTTAATCTTCCAGATAAGATAGTGATTGACAAAGTTCTCTAGTCACTATCACCAAGCTACTAGAACTTTTTGATGAACTATAATATGCAAGGGATGACGAAAATGATTCCCGAGCTCTTCGCGATGCTGAAATCGGTGATGGTAGAAATCAAGAAAGAGCATCAAGTGTTGATGCTTAATGAGTCCTCTAGTTTCAAGAAAAAGGGCAAGGGAAAGAGAGAGAACTTCAAGAAGAATGGAAAGCAAGTTGCCGCTCCCATGAAGAAGCCCAAAGCTGGACCCAAGCCTGAAATTGAGTGCCTCTACTGCAAAGGAAATGGTCACGAGAAACAGAACTTCCCCAAATACTTGGCGGATAAGAAGGATGGCAAAGTGAACAAATGTATATTTGATATACAAGTTATTGATGTGAACCTTACTAGTATTAATAGTAGCTCCTGGGTATTTGATAGCGGTTCAGATGCTAAGATTAGTAACTCGAAACAGGAGTTGCAGAATAAATAGAGACTAGTTAAGGGCGAGGTGACGATGTGTGTTGGAAGTGATTCCAAGGTTGATACGATCACCATCACACACTCCCTCTACCTTCGGGATTAGTGTTGAACCTAAATAAATGTTATTTGGTGTTTGCATTTAGCATGAATGTGATTTGATCATGTTTATTGCAATACGGTTATTCATTTAAGTCAAAGAATAGTTGTTGTTCTATTTACATGAATAAAACCTTCTATGGTCATACACCCAATGTGAATGGTTTATTGAATCTCGCTCGTAGTGATACACATATTCATAATATTGATGCCAAAAGATGCAAAGTTAATAATGACAGTGCAACATACTTGTGGCACTGCCGTTTAGGTCATATTGGTGTAAAGTGCATGAAGAAACTCCATGCAGATGGGATTTTGGAATCACTTGATTATGAATCATTTGATACTTGCAAACCATGCCTCATGGGCAAAATGACTAGAACTCCGTTCTCTAGAACAATGGAGCGAGCTAATGACTTATTGGAAATAATATATACCGATGCATGCCATCTAATGAGTGTTGAGGCACGCGGTGGGAATCATTATTTTCTGACCTTCAAAGATGATCTGAGCAGATACAGGTATATCTACTTAATGAAGCACAAGTATGAAACATTTGAAAAGTTCAAAGAATTTCAGAGTGAAGTGGAGAATTATCGTAATAAGAAAATAAAGTTTCGACGATCTGATCGCGGAGGTGAATATTTGAGCTACAAGTTTGGCCTTCATTTAAAACAATGTAGAATAGTTTCACAACTCACGCCACCTGGAACACCACAGCGTAATGGTGTGTCCGAACGTTGTAATCGTACTTTATTAGAGATGGTGCGATCTATGATGTCTCTTACCGATTTACCACTATTGTTTTGGGGTTATGCATTAGAGACAGCTACATTCACATTAAATAGGGTTCTAGGATCGAAAGTATGTCAAGAGGGGGTGATTAGACTACTTGACCAAATAAAAATCTATCATTTTCCCAATTTTAAGTCTTGGCAGATTTTAGCAACTTAGCACAAGTCAAGCAATCAACCTACACATGCAAGTCTAAGAGTATACCAGCGGAATGTAAAAACATTGCACAGGAAGGTAAAGGGAGGAGTTTGGAGGGAGCAAACGCAATGTAGACACAGAGATTTTTGGCATGGTTCCGATAGGTGATGCTATCGTACATCCACGTTGATGCAGACTCCAGCCCACGAAGGCTAATGGCTGCGCGAGTCCATGGAGGGCTATACCCACAAAGGGTCCACGAAGAAGCAACCTTGTCTATCCCACCATTGCCATCGCCCACGAAGGACTTTCCGCACTAGGGTAGATCTTCATGAAGTAGGCGATCACCTTGCCCGTACAAACTCCTTGGTTCAACTCCACAATCTTGACATAGGCTCCCAACTGACACCTAACCAATCTAGGAGACACCACTCCCCAAAAGGTAATAGATGGTGTGTTGATGATGAACTCCTTGCTCTTGTGCTTCAAATGATAGTTTCCCCAACACTCAACTCTCTCTCACAGATTCAGATTTGGTGGAAAGATGATTTGAGTGGAAAGCAACTTGGGGAAGGATAGAGATCAAGATTCTTGTGGTTGGAATGGAATATCTTGGTCTCAACACATGAGTAGGTGGTTCTCTCTCAAAAAATGTATGTTGAAAGTGTAGGCACGTTCTGATGGCTCTCTCAACGAATGAAGAGTGGGTGGAGGGGTATATATAGCCTCTACACAAAATCTAACTATTACACACAATTTACCAAACTCGGCGGGACCGAATCATGAAACTCGGTCAGACCGATTTAGTTCAAAATGTGAACATTAGGCTTTTCGGTGGGACCGACATGTCAACTCGGTGGGACCGTTTCATTAGGGTTAGGGCATAACATAATCTCGGTGAGACCGATCACATAAACTTGGCAAGACTGATTTCTGTAATAGGAAAACAGAGAGTTGGTCAAGAAAACTCGATGGGACCGAATTGCTCATTTCGGTGAGACCAAAACGTTACGAAAGGGAAATAGAGAGTTTGCATTGCGAACTCGGTGGGACCGATCGCTCATCTCGGTTAGACTGAAATGTTAAGAAGGGAAACAAAGAGTTTGCAATCCCATCTCGGTGAGATCGAGATCCCTATTGGTGAGACCGAACTGACTAGACTTTTTGGCTATGGCTATCACTACTGCAGGTTGCTGCTAACGCGACACTACGATTAGAGACCCTTCGACGAAACTATGTGCGATGCTATAATCGCAAACGGTGGTGTAAAATAACCGTAAAAAAGGTGCAAAACATTTGAGATGGAGGATGCATCAAACACAGTTCAGATTTCAATTGCGTGTGCGATGCAGGGCATACGGTTCAGCTCAATTAACTGTTTGCGATGAGGAGGAACAAAAGAAACGAGCAGCCAGATGAAGGTGTGTGCGATATACAGCATACGGTTCACTCGGATGAACTATTTGTGATTAGGCAACACCAAAGAAACGGTAGCCAGATGAAGGCGTGTGCGATATACGGCATGCGGTTCACTCGGATGAACTGTTTGCGTTGAGAGAAGAGAACAGAAACAGTTCAATATAACAAGATGTGTGTGATACGCGGCAAACAGGTCTGTAATCAGAAATGTGTGCGAAGACCGATATTAACACAGACGATTGCTTCTAATTCATCCGTTTGGGATTGATGAATTCATCACCGGCGGGTTCCCTAGTGTGGTCCGTGTTCATCTAATCATCATCTACTTCTTCTGCTAGCTCGATGTTTGTTCTATGCTAAGTTTCCACTAATTGATGGCGTTTTATGAACACGCCACCGTTTCCTGCCATTTCCTCACCTGTTTCCCGCCACCCAGTGATATTGCGCATAGGCGGCGCGTGACGGACGGAGGCGACAAGCGCAGCCTGTAGCACATCCACCTTTTCCAAGCATGCCAACCGAGCAAAGCGCCGCCTCTACCATCAACCTCGTCGACGAGGAAAACGAGCAGGCGCCACGGCCCGTCGAGGCCGAGGCGCTCCCCGAGAACGTGATGGACGACGCCATGATGCGCATCATCGCTAGGGTTGAGCAGACCTTTGGCGCATGGCGCTTGAGCTCCGCGGATCAAGATAGGCATGTAAGCACCGACAGGCTACAGCTCGCCGCACAACATGACCGATGGCGTGCCGCAGAGCAAGCTAAGTGCATCCACGCCGATAGGCTGCGGCTAGCCGCACGGCGAGACCGTTGGAGCGCCGCAGAGCGAGAGGCGTGGCACGCCGCACAGCAAGAGCGGATCCATCGATGCTTGCCTGCTGTCGACACGGCGTCACAGCTGGGTACACGTCCCGCCAGTACCCCTTTCCTCGCCAGGAGTGGGCAGAGGCCCTCAGCGTCGTACTTGCACCAGAGGCCGGCCGCGTCATACTTTCACCAGACGCCCGCTGTGCCGTTCGCATGGGTGTCACCGTTCGCCCTGTCCTCGGCCCGCTGGATGCCAACATGCTGGTCCGTAGGCTCGACCGCCTCCTTGGCCCAGGTGTCCACCTGGGCGCAGTAGAGGAACATGGCCATCGCATCCTCGAGCTGGTGATGTCCGATGAAATAGCCAACTTGGAGCTCGAGATCACGCTGCAGATGTACCACGAGCGTGTCGACCGCTTGGATGAACGCCTGCACGAGTTCAGGCAGAGCCAAGAGCTACCGTAGGCAAGGGCTGCTGGTCATGGTCTCATGGATGCGTTTTATTTTGAAAAGTCATTTCGACGTGGATAGCTATGTATTCACAGCAATCATAGCATTGCTCTATTTATTGCTCTGTTTCAATGTGTGTACTCTGTTTTCCATTCTTATATGTTTTGTTTCAATGTGTGTATATACGCTTTCCATTTTGTATATGTGGATGATAACAGCTAGATTCAAATTAGTATACAAAAACAGATAGAAAATGGAATTCATAATATATATATATATATATATTAATTGTTCATTAATTCATCACAGAATATATATATATATATAATATCATCACATATACGGGACGATACTTAACTACAAGGTACAATGCATAAAATTGAAAACGAACAATACTAAAACTAATAATCCCTCCTGGGGCCAGTATTCTGGCAGCCCCTCGCTAGCAGCTCCCTCATGCACGCCGTCTTCCCAGTGCGGAGGCAGTACTCCGCCTCCTCCGCCTCGCAGCGCTTGACGTACCGATCTGCCTCTTGTTGGCGAACGCGCGTGGCCCATCTTGCCATTTCGTTGGGTGCCCACCAGCGCTCCTCGTCGGTGGCACGCTGGAGCTTATCGGCCCACCTCCACGCAGAGACGAGGCGCCCAACTCCTATGACCTTCCTTGCGAAGTACCCGTCTTCGTACACCTCCTCGGCACGATGACGCACCCGCCCCCAAAGCTCCGCTGCCTCCTTTTTCCAGGCGGCATCACGGGCCTCACAGGCCGCCTGGTACATGGCTTCCTCCTCCGCCATCTCCTTCTTGAACGCCACTTTCCTGGCTTTCTGAACCGGCGGCAACGACTTCCACAGACAAATATTGTACTGGCCCCAAAACCAATCCAAAGTTGGGGGGTCCAACGCAACCTCGTCAGGCGGCGCGTAGGGGTCCTCGTCACTGCTAATCGAGTGAGCGTCCTCGGGGGGCGACTCCTCGTCGGCGCGTGGGCAGATCGGTGGCGCCATGGCAGAGATTTGAGAGAGAGAGAGAGGCGAGTGAGGGGAGGATGTAGATGAGAATGCAGGCGAGACGACGTGAGGAAGGTAGTATTTATTGGCGGCCAGAATCTAGATCGACGGGGACACTACACACGCCGGTCGCCGGAATTTACGAGTATTGTAGTTTGAATTACAGACCATTCCCGCAGCAAAATCTGTGTGTGAACATAATAGCCAAAAATCCGTGTGTGAACATAATAGATGACGGTTTCCAATGCAGAACTGTGGTTGATGATCCCTACCACTCACCTACCAAACCTCGATCCACGAGATAGAGTGCCAATCGTGTGGGGGCGGTTGTCTTGCCAGATCTTTACATTTTCTTTTTTGAACAGCAAATATTTACATCGTCTGATGATTTTTTACCTCGCACACAAGTACACAAAAATATGATTTTTCAAACCATTATGGTTAGGCGTTGCATGTAGATGTAGTTCAAATTTGAATTACGGTCATTGAATGGTTAGAAAATCACTTAAATGTCTTTAAAAGGTCAAATGACCCCAGAAATTTCCCAAATTTTCACATGACAGTTGTATTAGTGCACATTAAACGTAGAAAATATTTGAAGGCAGTAAGAGGAAGCTATCTCCCGTTCGTCATCAAACATGCATTGTTCCCTCTCGGAACCAAGAACCTTCTAGTGAGTTGCTCCGGTTTGTGAGGGGTGTGTGTCCAAACTTTCGTCAAACAGGCCAATTTTTTACCACATCATCTTGGTGGCATGACATTAAATCAAGCAAGGTTTCATGTTTTTCTGATCATTTTTTAATTTTTTGGAATTAAAATGCCACGGCACTCCATGCATGTGCCCATTCCTTGAGACCAATATGTTTGAAAATTCCTTCTAATTTACTGCACATGGAATTAACTCGCACACAAGTACAGAAAAATATGATTTTTCAAACCGTTATGGTTAGCCGTTGCACGTAGATGTAGTTCAAATTTGAAATATGGTCATTAAATCACTTAAATGTCTTTAAAAGGTCAAATGACCCATGAAATTTTCAAAAATTTCACATGACAGTTGTATTAGTGCACGTTAGACATAGAAAAAAATTAAGGCCGTAAGAGGAAGCTATCTCCCGTTCGTCATCAAACATGCATTGTTCCCTCTCGGAACCACGAACATTCTAGTGAGTTGCTCCGGTTTGTGAGTGGTGTGTATCCAAAATTTCGTCAAACATGCCAATTTCTTTACCACATCATCTTGGTGCCATGACATTACATCAACCAAGGTTTCATGTTTTCTGATCATTTTTTTGGAATTAAAATGCCAGGTCACTCCATGCATACATATGCATGTGTCCATGTCGTGAGAGCAATATGTTTGAAAATTCCTTCTAATTTAGTGCACATGGAATTAACTCGCTCACAAGTACACAAATATGATTTTTCAAACCGTTTTGGTTAGGCGTTGCATGTAGATGTAGTTCAAATTTGAATTACGGTTATTAAATAGTTAGAAAAACACTTAAATGTCTTTAAAAGGTCAAATGACCCCTAGAACTTTCAAAAATTTCACATTACAGTTGTAGTAGTGCGTGTTAGATGTAGAAAAAAATGAAGACCGTAAGAGGAAGCTATCTCCCGCTCATCATCAAACATGCATTGTTCCCTATCGGAACCACGAACCTTCTAGTGAGTTGCTCCGATTTGTGAGGGGTGTGTGTCCAAGCTTTCGTCAAACATGCCAATTTCTTTACCACATCATCTTGGTGGCATGACATTACATCAACCAAGGTTTCATGTTTTTCTGATCATTTTTTTATTTTTTGGAATTAAAATGCCATGTCACTCCATGCTTAATTGTGTCATAGCCGTTAGACCAATATGTTTGAAAATTCCTTCCAATTTACTGCACATAGAATTAAATCGCACACAAGTACATGAAATATGAGTTTTCAAATCGTTATGGTTAGCTGTTGCATGTACATGAAGATCAAATTTCAATTGCGGTTATTAAATGGCTAGAAAATCACTTAAATGTCTTAAAAGGTCAAATGACCCCTGAAATTTTCCAAAATTTGACATGATAGTTGTATTAGTACTACAAAATTTCTCGTTCATTTAAAACACCATCCGTTGCCACTTTACTCCAAATTCATCTTTCACGGATAATAAAAAATATCTACAATATCACACACAGTTGTTTTCTAGGAACCGTTTGCGATGAAAATATCTAGGTCTATTTAAGCCTCCCTCCTTAAGCTTCGCTGGCTCGTTTGCTCCAGTGCCGGCAACACCCGAATCCATGAATCTCGATCCCCATTCCCGCACCCACTTCTTGCAAAGATGACACCGTGGAAACACTTCGTCAAGGACCGTACGATGGCCACGTCCCCCCCGAGCGCCGACACCTGCGCCGAGAGCGTGGCCACCTACGGCAAGAGTGTCGCCGCATCCGCATTGAGCGCGGCCGGTTCCGCCGAGAGGGCGTCTACGACAGCC
Organism: Triticum urartu; assembly: GCF_003073215.2. NCBI lineage: Eukaryota > Viridiplantae > Streptophyta > Magnoliopsida > Poales > Poaceae > Triticum > Triticum urartu. Next base: position 307,088,570 of record NC_053026.1, read on the forward strand.
GACAGGGCAGCTGCAGCAGCCGAGACGGCTGTAGCTGCTGCTGCGATGGTGGCTGCAAACGCCGAGAGCGCTCGAGCTGCCGTCCGAGCCGCCAATGTCGCCCTGGCCCGGGTCGAGGCTATCCATGCCAAGTTCGAGGATGCACATGCCAAGATATTCCTGGCCACCTGAGACTCCATCATGCAACCCACGTCTGAAAAGGCGGCGGTGGCCATGGAGCACCTGCTTCATCATGAGGTCATCGAGCGGGAGCTGGAGATGCATGAGGCAGCGGAGATCGAGGAGCACCGGGAGGAGGAGTTGTGTGTGGCTGAGGTCGAGGTAGAGAAGAGTCTGTCCATCGAGGAATCGGTGATGGAGTACCAACGCGAGCTATGGCGCAGCCACTACTACAAGTACTACAACATTGAGGGCGGCGCCGAGGACGAGGACGAGGATGTGGTTGACTTTAGCAGGGGGGACGCAGAGTCTGCCAACGGCGGCATGTCGTCAGGATAAGTCATCGACGTCTCATCTCACACCGGCGATGCATAGGCCGGCGCACTGGTGTATTTGTTAAAATTATGTGTACTTAGGCTTTGTTTTTAATACTGGTCTTTTGTTACAGCGATGTTTAGGTCAACTGGCTCTATTTAATTACTAAAATTGCTTGATTCAGTAAGTGTGGTCTGTCTGCTATACGCTCTTTTGTGTGCCAAAATTAGCAAGTGATGTTAAATTATGCAATGACGTACCCGGGGAAATTTCCACCAAAATTTGAATTATCAAACTCATCCCATGCGCGTAAAGCAGAAGAATCATTTACGAAGCACACAATCATTCAAAGTGAAAGGTCCGGCGGCACCGCGCGCTAAGTTTCCCTCCAAATTTGCAAAATTTTGGCCTACCACCAAAATATCTACCTCCGCCCCCTTCCCTCCTTCCCCCCCCCCTTTTCTCCCCGACCACAAGTCACATTTCCCCTGTTTCCTCCTTCCTTCCTTGCTAAGCTATAGCCGCTTCCTCGCTCTCGTCGTCTCGCATCCTACCGCCGGGGTCGCCATGGTCTTCTTCAAAGACCTCTCCAGCGGCTCCTCCTCCGGCGACGATTCCTTCACCACCTGGGTATGCCTCTCTTCTGTCTCTCGGGCTATGACTTGGAATGAAGGATTTTTACCCAACGGTCGATTTGAGTCATTTCTTCCTCTTGTATCTCCCTAGGACCATCAGTGGCAACGAATGGAGCGGGGTGGATGAAGATCTATCTTCTCGTTGTCATCATCAATCTCCATGCGTGAAGCTAGTTGCGTTTGATTCTGTGGACAGTGGGAGGAAGTTTCTGGCATGTGCAGAGAAGGTTAGACCCTCTTTCGTTGTTACAAATTATTTGTTAGATGTGATTCAGACACTGTCACGGTCCCTACCCATTCATACCACACCTTCAACCAAACGCATCCTAAGACAGTGTCACAATTTGTACCTAGTATCTTAAATTGTTGCCATCTCATCAGCGGTGCCATTAGAAAATTATTTGGCACTGCTTCAGCAGTTTGTGCAGCCAACTTTGGTCCACACATCCGAGCAGCCAAGCAGTAAAATACTAAATCTTTATGGCATGGAGGAACTGGGCATCGGAGCAACTACGTGCTCCGGAGTCCGGGCCCCTGATTTTTTCCGCTGCATCAACTCGCCAGTGCAGGGCACCTGTGCGAGATGTAGCAACAGTTGTCTTTACCCCAGTTTTGGCATACATAGTGGATGGCCTTAGTGCTATTAGTTATGTGTTACTAAATTTGTGCATGTACACACCTGTTAGTATCAATTTGTTGTCATCCAAACACTGTCGCTATGCTGTTGCAGTTATATTTACCTTCCTCATAAAATGTTCAATTTGTTATTTATTGTACATGAGTAAGAACTTGTAGCATCATTGTAGTTAATTATAGCTTCTAATGTTCCAGAATTTGGTTGTTGTCTCAGTACCAATTATTTCATTTGCACATTGATCTTTTTGAGAAGATATGTCATAATTAACATGTTTCTTCAGTTTTTCAAAATAAGCATTGGTGATTTTCTATGTTGCTATAAACCCATTTCCCCTACAATTGTTACTGATCTAGTTTTAAGTATTATAGGATGAACAGAAGTGTTCTTACTTGGAGTGGGTTGATCAAGAGTGGACACAGTCTTTAAAGATGTGCCTGGCGAAGCTCTGGAGCATGTATGAGGAAGAGAACAGACGTGGGCTTAGAGAAACTGTTGTCAACGCTGAAGAATATTTGAAGATGCGGGATAAAAAGTTGAAGGTGGAGAATGAGCTCAGATTTTTTAAATCAGACTTTGCTAAGATGGTGTTGGCGAAGGGGGAGGCACTTTCCTAGTTGGCCCATGCAAAACAGGTTCTTACCGAATTGAAAGCAGAGGTGGATAAAACGAGCCTGGATGATCTCGATTGGGGAAATGGATATATTGTTCTTATGAAGTTGAACTAGCTATATGTTGTAGCGTGATGTTTTCATGTAGCTACCGTACTGTGATGTTATAACATATTTATGTGCCTGATATAAAATTGGCAAACAGTTGTTCGATATGAAATGTGAATTTGCGTGATAATGGAATTATTAATTGTAAACTAATAAACCTGCTAAATGTGTCATGGACCTTTGCAAACGGTTCAAGCAGTAAAAGCGCTTGCGATGGATAGCCCAATGCCACACAGTTTTCTTCATGAAATCGTGTGTGATATAGTTGATAAAAGCAAACAGTTAACCAATGCAGACCGTGCGTGATAGTTACACCTTTCACACACGAGCCTACAAATAAAACTGTGTGGGATGTATGTACGAACTGAAACGTTTTCCCTGGATTGACTGTGCGCAATGTACATAAGAACGGAAATGTATTCCTTGGATTGACTGTGTGTGATATACATACGAACGGAAATGTTTTTCTGGGATTCACCGTGTGGGATGTACATACCTATGGAAATGATTTTCTCAGATTACCGTGTGGGATGTACATACCTACGGAAATGATTGGGTTTTGATGCTTCGCCCGATCGCACACGGCCCCAGCCTGTGTCCCAGGAGGGCCTATCCCCGACGATTTCTGGGTCGTGTGGGGAGGACCCCCCCTATCGCCCACACTCCCTTGGCGACGGTTCCAAATGCCGTCGCGGAAAGGGGTTAAAAACCGTTTGTTTAGCACCCACGCGCACCAGTGTATGTCAAATGAACTCGGTGGCATCGGATAGATCAAATCGGTGGGGCCGAGTTTGACTTTTGGTTCGGGACATATGTGGATATGAGAAAGTGGTTGAGGGCTTTTGGAGCATATCACTAAGCATTTTGAGCAAGCAATCCATTAAGCAAGACCTCATCCCCTTTTAATAGTATTGGATTTTCCTATGGACTCAATGTGATCTTGGATCACTAAAATGAAAATGTAGAGTCTTGAGCTTGAGCCAATGTGTGTCCTTAGCATTTTGAGGGGTCCACATTCCTGGTCCACGCCATGCCAATCATTGAACTTTCTGAAATGGTCATCTTGAAAGAACATTAGTTCAGTGAGCTATATGTTGTTAGGAATTACCAAAACCACCCAGGGATAGTTGCACTTTCAAGGGCATCGTCTGAATCCATTGAGATGACACTGTATGAACTATGGTTTGGCAAGATACCTAAGCTGTCGTTTCTCAAAGTTTGGGGTTGCGACACTTATGTCAAAAGGCTTCAGCCTATTAAGCTCAAACCGAAATCAGAGAAGTGTGTCTTCAGAGGATACCCTAAGGAAAAAATTGGGTACACCTTCTACCACAGATCCGAAGGCAAGATCTTTGTTGCCAAGAATGGATAATTTCTAGAGAAGGAGTTTCTCTCGAAAGAAGTGAGTGGGAGGAAGGTAGAACTTGATGAGGTAATTGTACCTTCTCTCAATTTGGAAAGTAGCACATCAGAGAGATCCATTCCCGTGATGCCTACACCAACTAAAGAGGAAGCTAATGATGATGATGATGATGATCATGAAACTTTGGATCAAGTTACTACTGGACTTCGTAGGTCAAACAGAGCACGTTCCACACTAGAGTGGTACGGTAATCCTATCATGAAAGTCATGTTATTAGACCATGGCGAACCTACGAACTATGAAGAAGCTATGATGAGCCCAGATTCCAATAAATGGCTTGAGGCCATGAAATCTGAGATAGGATCCATGTATGAGAACAAAGTGTGGACTTTGGTGGACTTGCCTGATGATCGGTAAGCCATTGAGAATAAATGGATCGTCAAGAAGAAGATAGATGCTGATGGTAATGTCACCATCTACAAAAGCTTGACTTGTCGCGAAAGTTTTTTGACAAGTTCAAGGGGTTGACTACGATGAGACCTTCTCACCCATAGCGATGCTTAAGTCAGTCTGAATCATGTTAGCGATTGCCGCATTTTATAATTATGAAATTTGGCAAATGGACGCCAAAACAGCATTCCTTAATGGATTTCTTAAAGAAGAGTTGTATATGATGCAACCAGAAGGTTTTGTCGATCCTAAAGGTGCTAGCAAAGTGTGCAAGCTCCAGCGATCCATCTATGGACTGGTGCAAGCATCTCGGAGTTGGAATATACGCTTTGATGAGGTGATCAAAGCATATGGTTTTATATAGACTTATGATGAAGCCTGTATTTACAAGAAAGTGAGTGGGAGCTCTGTAGCATTTCTGATATCATATGTGGATGACATATTATTGATTGGAAATGATATAGAATTTCTGGATATCATAAAAGGATACTTGAATAAGATTTTTTCAATGAAAGAACTCGGTGAAGCTGCTTATATATTGGGCATCAAGATCTATAGGGATAGATCGAGACGCTTAATAGACTTTCACAAAGCACATACCTTGATAAAGTTTTGAAGAAGTTCAAAAATGGATCAATCAAAGAAAGGGTTCTTGCCTATGTTACAAGGTGTGAAATTGAGTTAGACTCAAAGCCCGATCATAGTAGAAAATAGAGAGAGAATGAAAGTCATTCCCTATGCCTCAGCCATAGGTTCTATAAAGTATGCCATGCTATGTACCAGACCTGTTGTGTGCCTTGCCATGAGTTTGGCAAGGGGGTACAATAGTGATCCAAGAGTGGACCACTGGACAACAGTCAAAATTATCCTTAGGTACCTGAAAAGGACTAAGGAAATGTTTCTCGTTTATGGAGGTGATAAAGAGTTCGTCGTAAAGAGTTACATCGGTGCAAGCTTTGACACCAATCCGGATGACGATGAGTCTCAATCTGGATACATATTGAAAGTGGGAGCAATTAGCTAGAGTATCTCCATGAAGAGCATTGTAGACATAGAAATTTGCAAAATACATATGGACCTAAATGTGGCAGACCCGTTGACTAAATCTCTTTCACAAGCAAAACATGACCACATCTTAGTACTCTTTGAGTGTTAATCACATGGCGATGTGAACTAGATTGGATCTAGTAAACTCTTTGAGTGTTAGTCACATGGAGATGTGAACTAGATTATTAACTCTAGTGCAATAAAGTCGTTATTATTATATTTCTTTATTCATGATAAAATTTTATTATTCATGCTAGAATTGTATTGATCGGAAACTTAAATAGATGTGTGAATACATAAACAAATATCGTGTCCCTAGTATGCCTCTACCAGACTAGCTCGTTGATCAAAGATGGTTAAGGTTTCCTAACCATGGACATGTGTTGTCATCTGATTACGGGATCACATCATTAGGAGAATGATGTGATGGAAAAGACCCATATGTTAGCTTAGCATAATGATCGTTCGGTTTATTGCTATTACTTTCTTCATGTCAAATACTTATTCCTTCGACTATGAGATTATGCTACTCCTGGATACCAGAGGAATACCTTATGTGCTATAAAATGTCACAACGTAACTGGATGATCATAAAGAAGCTCTACAGGTATCTCCGAAGGTGTTTGTTGGGTTGGCATAGATCGAGATTATTATTTTTCACTCCGAGTATCGGAGAGGTATCCCTGCGCCCAATCGGTAATACACATCATAAGCTTGCAAGCAAATGACTAAGGAGTTGGTCACTAGGTGATGTCTTACGGAATGAGTAAAGAGACTTGCTGGTAACGATATTAAACTACATATGCAGATACCGACGATCGAATCTTGGGCAAGTAACATACTGAAGGACAAAGGGAATTACGTATGTTGTCATAACGGTTTGACCGATAAAGATCTTCGTAGAATATGTAGGAGCCAATATGGGCATCCATGCTTCACTATTGGTTATTGACTGGAGAGGTGTCTCGGTCATGTCTACATAGTTCTCGAACCCATAGGGTCCGCACGCTTAACATTCGATGACGATATAGTATTATATGAGTTATGTGATTTGGTGACCAAATGGTGCTCTCTAGTCCCGGATGAGATCACAGACATGACAAGGAGTCTCGAAATGGTTGAGGTAAGGATTGATATATAGGACGAGGGTATTCAGACACTGGAAGTGTTTCGGGGGCTACCGGGTACTTACCGGGTCACCGGAAGGGGTTTCAGGCACCCCGGCAAAAGATATGGGCCTTATCGGCCAAGAGGGGAAACGCACCAGCCACAAGGGGCTGGTGCACCCCCCATATGGGTTGGCCTAGGAGAAGAAGGAAAGAGGGGAAGGGAAAGGAAAGAGAGGAATAGGGTCCCCCTTTCCTTCCCTCTCCCCCCTCTTTCCTTCCCCCTCCGACAAACATGGCAGAGGGCCGCGGCCAAGGGGAGGACCCCAAGTAGGATTCGGCCTGTAACATCCCAAATTTTCAATTTGGAATGTTATACATTAGATCGTCAATGCATATCATATTTTATTGCATTTTGGTTGATCCTAGAAATTCTACGCAACTCAAGGACCCTCGGAGAGAGTTGGGGATTTCGTTATTTTCATATTTGAGTTTTCTCAAATTTTGAAAATAGGACCATTTGATTTTATTTATTTTATCTTCAATTATTTCTATCACAAAAATATGAGAGAGGGAATAAAATGACTTTCCCAAAATAAAGAAATATTGAGGATTTAATAATAAAATCAAATAAGATTGTATTTTGGTTTTATTTGCTATTTTATTTGAATTTAGGAAAAATGCGTGTTTTTCAAAATTGCATTTAGGCCCATATCGTTAAGGATGGTTGTTGATTATCAAGGATTGAACGAAGTAACAATCAAGAAAAAGTACCCACTACCGATGATCAATGATCTGTTTGACCGATCGCAAGGAGCTAAGGTATTTTCCAAGATCGATCTGCGATCAGGATACCATCAGTTGAAGATTCGAGAACAGGATATACCTAAGACAGCTTTTACCACCAGGTATGGGCTGTACGAGTACATCGTTATGTCATTTGGACTGACTAACGCACCTGCATATTTTATGAACATGATGAACAAAGTATTTATGGAGTTTTTGGATAAGTTCGTCGTAGTGTTCATTGATGATATTCTAGTTTACTTGAAGAATGAAGAGGAGCATAAGGAGCATTTGCGTTTGGTACTTGAGAAGCTCAGAGAACATCAGTTACATGCCAAGTTTAGCAAATGTGAATTGTGGTTGAAGGAAGTTGGATTCCTCGGACACGTTATATCCAGAGAAGGTATAGCAGTAGATCCCACCAAGGTTGACACTGTGACAGATTGGGAAGCACCAACAATAGTTGGAGAGATCCGGAGTTTTCTTGGACTCGCACGATACTACCGGAGATTCATTGAAAATTTCTCGAACATTGCGAAGCCAATGACAGAGTTGTTGAAGAAGGATACCAAGTTCAAATGGACTTAGGAATGTCAGGCCAGTTTCCAGGAGTTGAAGAAACGTTTGGTTACATCACCAGTGTTGATTCTTCCGAACCGGAACAAGGATTATGAGGTGTATTGCGACGCTTCACATCAAGGACTTGGAGCAGTGCTTATGCAGGAAGGAAGAGTTGTTTCGTATGCTTCATGACAACTTCAGCCGCATGAGTTGAATTATGCCACGCATGATTTGGAGTTAGCAGCCGTAGTGTATGCATTAAAGACTTGGAGACATTTTCTCATTGGAAACCATTGTGAGGTGTACACGGATCACAAGAGTTTGAAGTATATTTTCATGCAGAAGGAGTTGAATCTCAGGCAAAGGAGATGGTTGGAGCTCATCAAGGATTATGATATGAGATTGCATTACCATCCTGGAAAGGCTAACGTAGTAGCTGACGCGTTGAGCCGTAAAAGCCATGTCAACACCCTAATGACGGGAGATGTACCAAGGGAGTTAGCCGAGGATCTTCGTGATCTATGTTTGGAGATAGTCCCGAGAGGCTATGTAGCAGCATTGGAGATTCAGTCTACTTTGATGGATAAGATCAGAGAAGCTCAGAAGACTGACAAGGAGGTTGCCTCTATAAAGGATAAAATGAGCAAAGGAAAAGTTAAAGGATTTCGTGAGGACAAACACGATACCTTATGGTTTGAAGACCGTGTTTATGTGCCCAATGACCCGGAGATCAGGAAGATAATTCTGCAGGAAGCCCATGATTCACCATATTCGATTCACCCAGGAAATACCAAGATGTATTTGGATTTGAAGGATACCTTCTGGTGGACCGTAATGAAGAAGGATATTGCGGAGTATGTAGCAGTTTGTGATGTATGTCAGAGAGTAAAGGAAGAGCATCAGAAGCCAGCAGGATTGTTACAGCCATGCCAATACCCGAATGGAAGTGGGATAATCTAGGCATGGATTTTATTACAGGATTGCCCAGAACGCGTTCAGGCCATGACTCGATTTGGGTTGTAGTCGATCATTTGACAAAGGTAGCTCATTTCATCCCAGTGAAGACTACCTACACCAGTGCTAAGTTGGCAAAGATATACTTGACCAGGATTGTATGTCTGCATGGAGTTCCAAGGAGCATTGTATGAGATAGAGGAACCCAGTTTACCTCAAAGTTCTGGAATCAGTTGCACGAAACTTTGGGTACCAGGCTAGAGTTCAGCACATCTTTTCATCCACAGACAGATGGACAGACCGAGAGAATCGATCAGATTTTGGAGGATATGCTAAGAGCTTGCGCGCTAGATTACGGATCTAGTTGGGATGACAATTTTTCATACGCAGAGTTCTCTTACAACAACAGTTATCAATCCAGCTTGAAGATGGCCCCTCTCGAAGCCTTGTACGGAAGGAGGTGCAGGACCCCATTGTCGTGGGATGAAGTTGGAGACCGCCAGTTGTTTGGACCGGATTTGATTAAGGAGTCTGAACGGAAGGTGAAATTGATTCACGATAGGCTCAAGGTAGCCCAGTCCAGGCAGAAGAGCTACGCAGATTCTAAACGCAAGGAGACAGTTTACGAAGTCGGAGGCCGAGTTTATCTTCGAGTATCTCCACTTCGAGGAGTTAAGCGCTTTGGAGTTAAGGGAAAGTTAGCACCACATTTTGTAGGACCATACAAGGTTTTGGAGCGTATGGGAGAAGTAGCCTACAAGTTGGAATTGCCCGAAGGATTGTCAGGAGTTCACGACGTGTTCCACGTTTCCAAGTTGATGAAGTGCCACACAGAGATGGCTGATATACCGCTGAGAGATACAGTGCCGCTGGAAGCAATTCAGTTGGACAGTGATTTGACCTATGAGGAGAAACCAGTCAAGATTCTTGAGTATGCCATCCGAGTCACCCGCAGCAAGGTTATCAAGTTTTGCAAAGTTCAGTGGAGCCACCACACCGAGGATAAAGCCACCTGGGAGCGAGAGGAAGATCTGCTGAAGGACCACCCTCACCTATTTTCTAGCCAACCCGAATCTCGAGGGCGAGATTCATCTTAAGGGGGGTAGGTTTGTAACATCACAAATTTTCAATTTGGAATGTTATACATTAGATGATCATTGCATATCATATTTTATTGCATTTTAGTTGATCCTAGAAATTCTACGCAACTCAAGGACGCTCGAAGAGAGTTGGGGTTTTTGTTATCTCCATATTTGAGTTTTCTCAAATTTTGAAAATAGGATCATTTGATTTTATTTATTTTATCTTCAATTATTTCTATCACAAAAATATGAGAGAGGGAATAAAATGAATTTCCCAAAATAAAGAAATATTGAGGATTTAATAATAAAATCAAATAAGATTTTATTTTGGTTTTATTTGCTATTTTATATGAATTTAGGAAAATGTGCGTTTTTCAAAATTGCGTTTGGGCACCAAATAAATGTTCATCCTGTGCGGCTTGATTTTAGAAGCCGGGGAAAATTTATTTCGGGATTTTTGGAGTCTGTTTAGTATTTCTTTTGTTTGCTTTTCTGCGCGTAATTATTTAAAAAAACGAACCGACTTCGGGCCGGGATCGGCCGGGACTCCTCTGGCCGGGCCCTTTATATAGCGTCGCCCCGAGCCTTAGCAGCCCACCCGAGCCGCGCCGCGCCCCAAACTCTAGCCCGCGCCCAGCCGCCGCCGGACCCGCCCGCCGAGGTTGACCGCCGCCGCCGGGTTTTTTAAAACCGTTGGTTTTCGCCGGTTTTTGTTCGGTTTTTTTAGTTTTCGTTTTTTTATTAGATCGGTTTTTTTCCAGTTTAGGTTAATTAGCGAGCGTTTGCTCGTTCGTTCGTTCTATCGAACGCGTTCATCGTTTAAATCTAGATAACGAACGTTCGTTCGTTAATCTGTTCGTTGTTTTTCTTTTTCTCGGATTCATCCGCGATTATTTCTGATCGCGATTTCTGATCCGATTTTCGATCTAGTATAACTTTTCGCTCGTTTATCGGAATCAGGCGATTCAAGCGCCTGGAGTTTCGTCTCGAAACCCTCTTTCCGTTTAACCAACTCAAAAAAGTTTTTTCCACTGTAAAATTTGACTTAGATCCAGATTAGTAAACGAAGCTTGTTTCTTTCGCCGTTTGACTTTCGTTGCTTCGTTCGATTTGATTATTTTTGCAAACCGGAGTTCTTAAGTTGAAATTTCTGGTTAGATATCTTATTTGAGTTTTACATGTGCATTAGATGAGTACTTATTGTATGCTTGTTTGTTTGCGATAAAGTACCCGGAGTGCGCCGCTTGCTACTTCGAATCGCTAGGTTTCGCGGATCATCAGCAAGGCAAGTAACACTTTGATCATACCTCCTACTACCCAGTTTTATTTGCATTAGATAAATCCTCAAACAATGCATGACTAGGATCTAATTAAATTGTGGGTTTTGGGAAGTAGATGAGGTAGTACCTATTACCTGTTTCTTTATCAAACCCTGGGAGTTACTTCTACGTTTGCTTATTGCTATGCTATGCTAGTAGACGTGGATTGGGTGAGTGTTTCCATGACAGATGTGAGATTGTTAATTAATGGTTTATCTAAGGTGGAAACTTAAACACACATCTGGGTGGATTGAGGCACCTAGGTATTCCAGCGACTGCTTGTTTTTCTTTATGGACCGCCACCCAGGCTCAAAGGGATCATGAGATTATTCATACTAGAAACTTCGGTGTGCAGGCACAAGCTACTATGGGCTCTAACATAGTTGATTAAGTCGTGCGAACTCTTATCGTGGTAGACTAGCAGATGTAGGGGAAAGTAGGTGTAACGGTCTACCCGATCGTAAGGTACTAGCGCTTCTGAAAGACTATGTCTCGGTCATCCGTTTCTCAAACACCATGTAGTGCAAGAATCCCAACGGAGGAGATCGAGTCTTGTGGGGAAAAGTGCGCAAACCTCTGCAGAGTGTATAAACTAATCACGGTTAGCCGTGTCCCCGGTTATGGACGTTTTGAGTATCTAGTACTTGGATTATCATGTGAATCTCATCATGTTACTCTAATTAATATTGTTGGGTTTTTAATGATGATGTTTAATTGGGGTTGAGAGGGTGTCTACACTCTCAATGTTTAACAACTACCATGATAGTTAAATAAAATTTATTTCTTTGCAGTAGGGAAAAATTGGCTTTACGCAAAACTGTACCATAGAGCTTTCCACCAGCCATATATGCATGTAGTATAGCATATATCTGTTCATTGCTCTCTATGTGTTACTTTGCCAGCATATTCCATGTGCTGACCCATTTCGGGTTGCAACGTTCATGTTGCAGAATTCTCAGACGACGAGTAAGGTGCCTTTAGGTCATGGTTCTATACTCAGTGATGCCGTTGGAGTTGATGGACTCACTTATCTTCCAAGCCTTCCGCTGTTATCGTTATTAGATGGCCTTAAGCCATATTTATTGTAATAAGTTCTCTTTTGAGACATCCGATGTAATAAGTGTGTGATTGCTACTCTGTTATAAATCCTTCAAAGTATTGTGCAGTGTCAGCATTACTGATCCAGGGATGACACTGGAGCACAGAGATCAGACCGTTTGAGGTCTGGTCGCTACACGGCCTACTTAGGGCGCCTCCTGGCAGCCTCCCCTCTCCCTCGCACCTATATATATGTAGTGGGACGCCCTATCACACCCCAAACAATTTCCTAGCCATGTGTGGCGCCCCCTGCACCATTTACACCCCGGTCATATTTTCGTAGTGCTTAGGCAAAGCCCTGCGGAGATCACTTCACCATCACCATCACTATGCCTTCATGCTGACGGAACTCATCTACTACCTTGACATCTTGCTGGATCAAGAAGGCGAGGGACGTCATCGAGCTGAACGTGTGGAGAACGCGGAGGTGCCGTGAGTTCGGTACTTGATTGGTTGAAGGGTGAAGAAGATCGACTACATCAAGCACGTTGTGAAATGCTTTCTCTTACGGTCTATGAGGGTACGTAGACACACTCTCTCCCTCGTTGCTATGCATCTGCATGGATAGATCATTGTGTGTGCGTAGAATTTTTTTTGTATTCCATGCAACGATTCCCAACATTTACCTAGGTTCGACCACGCGCGGTGGAGTTAAAGACCCACTTCCTTCTTGATTGATATTGTTGGAAGTCTCGATTACGAGGATGCAGATTAGCTAACCTAGATTTCAAGAGATTGCAACTTAAGTCCATAATAGGCTGAGTCCCTAGGTTTACAATAGATTCCGGGTCGTAGTTAAACCTGTGTTCTACTCTGCTTCCTACTTGTGTTATTTCCCAAGCAAGAAGAATCTTCATATCTAGGCCTTCATAAGCCGGCCCATCAGGCACCTCCATGAGCCGGCCTTCCTACTTGTGTCACATGTATTGGTCTGATGTGTTGAAGCGATCAACGAACTAGTGCGCTCTCGACCGGGTCATTCCTCATGGCCGGGCCATACCATGGGGAATATCCCCAATATTAGCCCCTAGTTTAGCTTGGATTCATCCACACTAAACTTTATTCTGAAAAGCAAATAAAATAAAGGAAAACATGAAGTATCAAAGGTTAAATTAGGGTCTAATCTGGTGAGCCGGAATCCTTTGTTCCCGTGATCTTCGTCTTCCCCATTATACTTCTTGGCCGGGTCAAGCGGTTTGCTGGCTTACGAAGCCATCCTTACACTTGGCATTTTCCTTTCCATCTTGCATCATGACATCACCTTATCGTTTTCTTGAAATTAGCGCATGACGTCATAACGGATCTTTGAGCGGATACGTTTTGGCTTGTCAGGTGCGAGAATTGAGTAGCCCTTTTAGCCAGAATTGACCAGCAAGAGTTCATCTCTGGTGCAAAACAAATTCATCGCCCTCTTCCAGCCCGGACTTGATAGCCATCAATCAAAGATCAAATTTTGAAATCAGAGAATTAAAACACACTCAATTATTTAGATGAAAATCACCACACAATAATCTAAAATGGGCTCCTATCAATGAAACTTAATTTCTAGGGTTTTCTATTTCCAAGCTAGCTGTCACAAGTACAATTGGCATGAACTCAATCCTAAATAGATGTCGATAGTAGTCCCAAACTAGAGCAAGTCAACAAACAACCATTCAATCGCTCAATCGCCCATTCAATCGACTAATAAACGAATCCTAATTGCTAGGGCTTAGATTAGAAACATACCGGCCGGCCAACGACCTCAGATGATTCCTGCAGATGGGTCGAAGGGCTGCCCTGTAGCATCACGTCGCTACACCATCGGAGCTTAGGCGGACAATCAGAGTTGGCGATGGGGCTGCTAGGGGCATGGCGGCGGAAACGGTTGCATGGGGTTGGGTGGCGGATGCAGCTGGTCGCTTGGGTCACGCTAATTTAGGCGAAAGAACGTAATAGCTCACCCAGTCCAGGTCCCACTCATCATAAGCGGTCATGGCCACAATCCACCTATTGTAGGGTGGAACCCTAAGTGGAGATATTTTCACACTTGAAGGGGGGAAGCGATGAACACAAGAACACAAAGAGGAAATTCACTCAAACAAAACCCAATCACACATCCACTAGGACAGCACAGTTGAGATCCACAAGAATACAAGAACAATCCAAGGAAACAAGCACAAAGGTAAGGTTCTTCCCACTCCTAAGGAGGTGAGGTCTTGATGACAGTCTTCTCCAAGAGGAGGTCTTGATATCCACTTTGGATCTTCTTGTAGGAGGTATTGATCTCCAAGAGGAGTGGTAGAAGGAGCAAAGCTCTATCAGTGTCTCACATATACTTTGCTAACCCTACAAAATGTCTTAGACCAAAAATATATAACCAAAGGGAGGCAGGGGCGACTTGGGAGGCAAGACATGGCATCCACGTCCGAAGCCTGGGAGGCCCATGCGCATGGGGTAAGTGAGGCCCGTGCGCATGGGGTCTAGAGGTCGTGCACACGGGGGTGTGAGTCTCGGTTAGAGAAGCCTCCTAGGAGGTGCTGAGCTGATCATGCTGGGCTCCTCCTTCCTCGTGGCCTTGGGGTCCTTCCCCTACTCCTTTGGGGTGTCCCTTAGCTGTTTGGTGGCGTTCTCTTTGTACCTAATGACACATAGCATGTTTTGGTGAGGTAGCATCCAAGTTCCATTCATATCCGTATCAATCTCTAGTAGGAGTGAGTTCACCTCGGTTTTGATGGCTCGTGCTCGAGCTCTTGTCATAGGTCCACGTGGTGCTTGTAGTAGAGTCCACAGGGAGGATGGAAGGATGCTCAGCATCACCACCTGTCATACATGGCCCACCTAACGTAAGATCTTTGTCCCCACACGTCAGTAATTGAGGAGATAACGGCTAACTGCTTTGACCCGACAACAACAAGCTTTGTTTGCGCTTTTGCGAGAATGGGGCGAGTGGTGGTGGGGAAAAGTGAGCAATGTTAGTTACCCACAAAAACAACATACTCCTTCATATTGCAGCTAGCATTAATAACCAAATGAAAAATCAGATGCCCTGCCAATCATTGTTCAGGAGAAAAGTGGTACTTTCTCTTGATTGCCAGTTTTTATAATTTTCAGGTTTGAACTATAGAAGAAGTAAAAGAGGCAACTCGGAAGGCTGGCCTACTCAAAGGGAAAAAACAAACCAGTTAGAGAAAACAGGAACTACAGAAAGGCTAGCCTACTTCTTGCTCTTAGCTCTATGTGTGAGCCATGTGATTTCTCGCTTGAACTCTCCTCTTCAAGTATATAATTTTGCGCGTACTAACTTGAAGATGAATTTATTTTCATTAGTCCAAATAGCCTAGGAGATAGGAATAATGATCCTCATAGAAAATATCATTTGCAGACATGATTTCAAATGCTGATTTTTTTTATTTGCGAAAGGTCAAAAACCATATATTAAGTAGCACATACCTTTGTACGAACACCCTTACAGAAATTCAAAAGTACAGCCAAATCTTTGGGGATGCCAATTTTTCTTCCTCATGCATCCACCAGCGATGCTTTATGAGAAAAGCTCATTGCTACCTCTGGGCCCCAGCAGGGCAAACTTGTTGAATCCTAGGAGCTTGTAGAAGCAGCAGATGGGAACTCGCTAATGTAAATAAGGAGACGTCGACAACCGTGACCTGCGTAACAAATATCTGGCCTTGAGAAGAAGATGTTGTAGAGGGCATCCATAACGCCCTAGGTCTAGCTAGATGCCAAGGAGCACCATTAGATGAGGATGAGGTGAAGAGGAGTTATTCCATGCCGACAGCGGCGCCATTGCCTCACCACCGACGACTAGGGACTAAAATCCAAACTAAAAACCTCATCCTACCATCACCAGTCGAAAACGGCATGCTCCTCGCTCCCTCCCATCACCGAAGCAGCGAACAGAGGGAGATGGGGCATGTGATCTTGCCAGGGAGGAGTGATGAGGTCACCTACTATAGGTAGGGTCAAGGACCTGTCATACGTGGTCCACCTAGGGTCCCACACCATCATTGGTAGGTCTCAAGACCACAGTCGCATTCGGATGCATGAAACAAGAAGTCCACTCGTCACTCGGTGACCAGTCTTCAATCGGCACGACTACCACCACTTGTACAGGGGAGGTGGAGGGGCAATGTAGGAGCTGCAACGGTTGAGGAATCCTAAGACATCCTTAATGTAGAGTCATAGATACTGTTACCTGTAATTGTTGTAGTTGTGGCGCTTTATACCTGTAATTGTTGTAGTTATGAACATTAAGTGATCCTGCGACATGGGAGCAATGGAGTTGCAGCTCACTCTATATAAGCCGCACTCCTCCTGTGCTGGAGTTAAGAAATCTCTGTAATCATACCCCTCAAGAAAAACCAAGCCTCAAGGAACGAGACATAGGGCTATTACCTCCACCGAGAGGGGCCTGAACTCGCTAAACACTAAGTGTTACACCTGCGCCATAGCTAGGCGCTGCCCCTTTTTCGTACCCCTAGTACTCATTGTCAGGATCGTAGCCCCGACAAGGAGATCGATGACACCGCCACCCAAGCTCCTATGGTTTCACGGGAGAGTGGGGTTGAAGGGAAAAAAATCTAGGCTTCAAATGACTTATCTAATCTTAGATTTTTATCCTGGGTATCAACCCCTTAGGACAGTTGGACTAGGAAAAAAATAAGCGGTGTAGGCTGGAATAAACCGCACATCTGACAACTAGAATTGACGCTGGCATGAAATTTGACGGCCAAAGTGACTGGGAACATGAGAGGGCTGAGAAAGGGCTTAGTCTTACTATCCTAAATTGTTCGTGTCAAAGGTGCCTAGTTTGAACACAAGTAGTTCCAACATGCAACTGAAAATGGGCACTGAAAAATAGACAATCTCTAGACTCCACACAACGTGTTGGGATCATTAGTTAGGTAAATGTTCTTTCTTTCCAACATTCCCCTAGTGTTGAGATGAAGCCAGAAGAAAACATTGTCCTTGTGTTGACAACAAGATTGCAAAATCCAGAAGTATCTCTGTCCTGCATGAGCCTCTTGTACATTCTGGATACAATGTATCCAAAGAGTGCATTATTAGGTCATCTATCTTTAGTAATGAACTTATGGTGTTCAGCCATTCAGTGTGCTAATAATAGCTCGCTCTGAACGCATATCCCTAAGTACAACAACTAACTAGTTAATTACATGTGATGTGATGTACTGATGTGATAATACATGTGATGTGATAGAAATTTGCTGAATTTGGGGTTACAAATAGTGATACGAGTCCTGACCCACAGCCGCCAAGAGTTTGTCGTACATGCTCTGCGTACAAGAACACATGCATATACTCTCTTTTTTATACTTGGGTAACCGATGTTTGCAACCATACACGACTGCCTAGGGACGTACTACACGCACGAATCTACTTACGTATTCTTTTTCTTTTCTTTTTTCCGGGTAGCCTACCAACTTAGATTATATGTGTACTTTTTTATAACCGTTATATGTGTACTTTAATACGTATACAGGTTTGTGGGTACGTAGCTAGGGAGAGGTATCTAACCATACATGAAACATCTCACACAATAAAACTAGCTGCCCACGGATACCTTTCACACAATAATACTACTAGATGTCATTGAAGCCTAGCTAAAGTGTTTATCCAATTTTTGACACGCAACCGCAGAAGCACTACCAATTCATATTAAAAGGGGGATAACGACTAGGGTCTCAAAGTAGAATGCAGATCAGTGCCGATGAACCGGTAGAAGGTTCACGCAAAGCATCCCCAAACTCAGCTTAAAAGGGAAATCAGGGAAGAGTAAGGAAAACGAAAAGAGCGAGTGGTGAAAAATGAGCTCTTGATAAAAATGCCATGTTATTAATAATAAAAATGGCATGCTCTTAATCATAAAGTTGCCGTCGTCTTGACTATAAGAAATGCCATGTTACTATGCTCTTAATAATTAAACTACCATCCTATTAATAGTAAAAATGCCAAGGTACTAATTATTAGAATTACATGCTCTTAATAAAAAATTGCCATATAGAAATTGACATGCTGCATATAATAAAATATGCACATGGCAAGTTTGAAAAAAATCCCTTAAAAGGACTTTTTTTCTTTCAGTAATAGAAAGAATTCTAGATTTTTGGTTTTTTATTTTTAATAAAATTTAACTTCAAAAGATACATAAACAGGTTTAAGTACATGTGTGCACAAAACTTGCTTCAGTCCAAGTGGTAAAGGGTGCACACCTTCGTGCAGGCGGTCTCAAGTTTGGGAGAAAAAAGTGATCATTTGCCAGGAAACTCATCACAACGAACACCTTTAGCTGATCTACGTGTCGTTGGCCTTCCGCCGTGATCCGTGCAATGCCAGGGGAACCGTTCACCACGGCTAGGCTTCTAGCGAACGTTTGCCGGTTAGCTTTTTTACTATTTTATAATTCAATTCACACAAGGTTAGGTCAAAGGTGTGTGACTACTGGTGCATGAAACTAGTGATTGGGGCGACACCTTGTGGCGCCACTTAAGAGGAAGCAATGCGAACATTTTCATTTACAAAAATACATAGTGTCCTCACCTCCATCTAAAATACATCTCAGGAAAAAAAATCCTCACCTCCATCTATAAAAAGGAGGTAAAATTTACCACCGCAACCTCCAGCTTTGCATAGCCCTCATTTAAAAAATACGTGGGGCCCTCACCTCCATCTAAAAAGAAAAAACATTTCAAAAAATCATCACCTACATCTAAAATAATATATTCCAAAAGTTTTCTCACCACGGCCAACCAGCTTGCGCCACATGGCATAGCTGGTTGGCCGCCCATTTGGCGACGCTTAATGAGTTTAATTTGTGGGTACTAGTAATCGTGCACGTGCAATGCACGTCTTGTTAAATTTAATTTTTGGATATGCAAATCACGTCTTAACTATTATTACTTCCATCGTCCTCTCTATCACCATGTTGCTCCACAACATATCGCACATCTTATCCTTGTCACATCCTCTCACTTCTTTTCTACTACCTCCATTTCTACTTCCTTCGTCTTATAATGTAAGACGTTTTTTTGACACTATGCACTCATCTTCAAGTGAAAATTCACCTCACACTTTGGACAAGTAGTGACCTAAAACATCTTATATTATTTGCTTACAGAGGGAGTACATAATATGAAAATATTGTAAGCGTACTATATAGATACACAGAGTATGTGAGGTAAACTCAACATTTAAAATAATCAAACTATACTTTATTAAGTTTCCCTAATTTTCCCCACCGGTGACATGCAAGCGATCCATCACATGAGCGTCGGTGGTACCCCTCAGCAGCAGCGGTAGCTACCGAGGATAGCAGGCGACTGCCACGATGACGAGCGAGCATGAACATATGGCGTGATGTACTCCTCGATGACCCGCAACATCTCCTCGGCGCTGGTTCTCACGATCACCCAATAAAACTATAATGCACAAACCTTCTGCATTTCAAGATAGATCTCATTTTGTCTATATGGATAACATAACTTCCATTTGCCCCTAGATGTCATCCATGTCAAGTCTTGAAGAACAAAAAAATAATACCAAGGTGACAAGAGTTGAAAAGAAAATATATCCACTTGTAGACTTATAGTAAGTAGATCATCACTTGTCACCTACATGACCAACCAAGCAATGGAATGTATGATAGTTTGGCGCAAACCAAATAATAAAAGGGTAGATAATCTTATTGAGTGTGCCTTCAGGTACCAACAATGTGGTTCCTTCTACACATCCACAGTACAAATCTATGCACAAAGTCTAGCTACAAACATTATCCTAAAACATTCTTTATCAGCAACAAGAAAACGAATTAGCTGATTTCTCGCCCATTGTACTAACTTTGCTATAAAAAATTGGTTCCTTAAAAAGAAAATTAGATGAAAGACCAGTTCAATACCGTCCTCTTCGTTTTGATGCAGAGGCCGGGGGCTGCCCTCCTTTTCAAAAAAAAATACCATCCTCTTGATCTAAGATCCAACAATATACTTCCAACAGAAAAGGATTGTCCGATCTAGTATGTACAAGAAACTACTTTGTCCACTGATTCTAAAGATTTGAACGTTCGATGTTGCACAACATCAATACCAGTTAGCTTCAGATTGAAATTCTCGGCAAGAGCCATACTGTTGTATTGCACTGAACATTGAAAATTAAAAGCAACATCAAATGAAGAACACTACTCTATGGTGCATCCACATCAAATAAACATTTCAAATATTGGTGATATGGAAGACTAAGAAAGTGCGACATTCATCAGCAAGCCTAGAATATGTAAATATTAGTACCCTTTTTCTGTACCTATGGACGAGAGCAACCTCAAATCTTACCAATGCATTAAGGTCATCTTCCTGACAACGGAAACTAACCTGGCAAGCACAATTGTTAGGTGACGCCTCCAGGGCCAAATCATAGTTTCACTACTTCCCATAAGATTCCTAGTGAAGCAAGAAAAAAAATGCTTTTCAGATCTGCTAGTTGCAGCCTCAAATCCTACGGACAAATCTGTTTATAGTAAACAAAATTCATGTCAACAAAAGAAAAGATTACCCGAAACAATTGTGCACCTGACTTAATCTCTCTCAACAGAACTGCAGTGCACATGTTTGTCTGTAGTAAATATCTTCCTTGCTGCATTTGTTTCAGTCTGGATCTCCTCGCTTCCAAAGGCACAAACAAGATTACTACATGCAAAAGTACTGCAAAAATAAGATTGATACAAGTTAATACAAGATTCTACTTTGCTTCATTGCGTTCTTTACAAAAACACTGTGGGCTGCCCCTTTTTTGGTGAGTGGACCAGGGTGCAAAATGAGATGCAATGAATATTTCATGTAATATGCTATTGGAAGTTAATAACATAGATTGGAAGTTAAGAACATAGCAAAGCAAAGCAAAGCTTGAAACAGTTCATGTAGGTGTGTTTATGTTTCCTACCAGTATATCAAGCAATACATTTGGCAAAATTATGCCTTGTACCATGACGACATCAGACAAAAGCTAATTAAATAGACCATATGAAAACTGCACCAAGTAACGCATCGCTTGTCTTTTGCATCAACATCTGAAGGTTGCCATGCTACGAAAACCAACAACTTTGCCCATAAAATGCAAACCAATCTAAAATTGTGCCTTGCATGCACATTCTTCGGTAGAGCATTAACCATGTACTTCCTCCGTTCCTAAATATAAGTCCTTTTAGAGATTTCAATATGGACTACACACGGATGAATATAGACATATTTTAGAGTGCAGATACTCATTTTGCTCCGTATTAGTCTATATTGGAATATCTAAAAAGACTTACATTAAGGAACATAGGGAGTATCTCCATAGAAATCAAGCATGCCTGATGTAAGCAAAAAAGTCACTCAGCTCATCTTTCGAAGTTATTAATAGCCACCTTCTCTTCCTTCAAATGCGCCTTCTGGGAGAACCAATACACAAGAATGAATAGATACAAGTCAAGAACTGAATCAAGCATGCAAGAATATGAGGTCTGCGCAATAATAAAGTTAACCTCACAACTAAATAAAAATACTAAATCCCCACAAAGAAAAATCAAAATTGAATGTCCCGCAGGTACGATTAGGCCAATCACAAGAAGTAAATAAAATCAAAGAAGATGGGACGTCATACATGGCATAACTTGTTCAGTGTGCCATCAGCCTGGACGAAGATTCGAGAAGCATTTCCAACTATTTGATATCAGGCTTAATATTTAGTTGAAATTTCACAAGATCTCTCCATTATATGGTCACAGTCATCTTCCTACTTAAATTGACATGCAAACGAAAGATTAAAATGAGCTCAATAAATTCTGGGTATGAACATTAGAACTACCTATCAATCAGGATATACTTCAGTCATTGAATAATGCAAATATATCTATAATCAAGATAGTTCAGGTAGTTGTAGCACTTAGTTACGTCCCACTATTCAAGCATCCAGAAAAAACCTGAGAATAGCTAACCTTAACGACGATTGGCGGTGTAGCTCGAGTGGGATACATTTGAATAGCTAAGCTTAACGGCAATGTTAGACTTGGCTTCAATCAAAGAGTCTCTCATGTTCTGGGCCGAAACCAAAGAGTCTCTCTTGGTCCTGCTCCGGAACCTACAAAAACACCATCAGAAAACTCTGTTAGAGCACGGCATGGCCACCAGACTGAATAGGATAAGTACTAACAACATATGCTACTCTGTTTCTATAGAATGAAAAAACGAATAGTTCACCTTCAGTTTTAGCAGGGATCGACGAATTGGGGACGAACCAGTGGACTGGAAACTAAAGTCCAACAGCCAAGATAGTACAGTAAGTTTTCAAACAGATTTATATCCAATGAAACTCGACAGAAACTCACAAAAACATAGGACTAAACTGTGTCCACGGGTTATAAAGAAAATTCAGAAGGTGGGGAGAGATAACTGAAAACGAATTGCATTTTTAGAATTTTGAGGATCTCTGCATGCCGACGCCGCCACGGGCCACGACCTCATATCTGCGAACAAGATGCCCGTAGAGGAAATGGTTAAAATGCACACGTCGTCTGACATTTCACTGGAGCGCGACATCCAAAAAAAGGCGAACTCCGGGGGAGGGGGAGGAATGGGAGGATGCGGACGTACTCGTGGCTGGCGAGGGAGATCTTCTCCTTGTTGAAGACGACGATGGTGAACTCGACCGACAGCATGGCGGTGCCGACCTTGGTCGGGGCTGCGACCATGGCGGCGACCGCGCGGTGGCTCGCACCCGCGCATGCGGGGTGGGATGTAGCCGTGGAGAAGGTGACGGAGGAGAATGAGCCGCCGGCGGCAGCTACGGTTTCGGGATGGGCGAGGGTGGATGTCGCGAAGGAGGTGGGCTGTGGCGGTTGGGATGAGCGTGCGCCGGCGGTCTCTCGTCGGGCATATGGCAGCCGCGAGGAGTGGTGCGTGGACGACGCGGCCGGGCGGCTGGAGCGTGGACGTGGCGATACAGCGGCGCGTGGAGAGGCACAGGTCGAGGCAAGCCGGCGGCGCATGGGCCCGGTGGTCCGGCGACGCGCGGAGAGGCACAGGTCGAGGCGGTCCGGCGGACGGTGGCGCATGGAGATCGAGGCACAGGTGGAGGCGGTAGTTGGCGGCGAGGTTGTAGGGAAAGAGGTGGGGCAAGGCGTGGGGTGTGGCTGGCGATGAGGCATGGGCAGCGGTTTTGGTTTTGTTCCTGCGTGATGAAAGAGGAGAGGATTAAGGTAATGGCATGGTGGGTAATTAATTAAACATAATGGCATGGTGGGTAATTAAAGCATAAAACGTGTTTGGTGTTTTGAAGCGATGTAGACCATCAGATTGAAGGTTTGAATGGATAAAATGATTTGGTTCTCCGCCCTCTCTTCCTTTTATGGGGGTAGTAGATTGAAATGTAAACGGCACCATTAGGCATCCTATCAATAGGGAGCCATTGGATTGCATCCCGTGCAACTGTTGGATAAGTTGCACCTTCCATTGAGAGATCCCAAAACATAAATTAATTAATGTTGATTACATGTGATTCACTGCCGGATTTCACCAAGCTGATTACTAGTCCTTTTTAATTTAGGTCTCTCTAGTAGTACATGTCGCTTTTATATAAATCAATGCTTCCTACATATAACAACTTCCTACAATCACGCTTATAAAATTCCAGTTCCCTTTAATTCCCACTCTTTTCTCTATCATATTATTTTTGATGAACTTTCACCATGCAAAAATTTGTTTCTGGGCTACTAAAATTTGCTTCCAGTATTTTGTCCAAGCAAAAACACAATACAACATAGTAAGAAATTCGTTATGTTTCCAATATGCGAAAAAAATGTTTCTATTGATAATTCACTTCCAATGCAACTAAGATTTTCCTCAATGTAAGAATTGTTTTTCCACGTGCTAGGCAATATTTGCTTCCCTCAGGAGAAAACTTATTTCTAGGTGGACATATCACATTAATTTGTTCTGTTACCACAAACAATGCTTCATTTGTACATCATATTTATTTCAATCATATGGAACTAATGCTTCCAACACTACAAACTATGCTTTATAATCCATAGCAAAAAAAAAATCTCCAAACAAAGTCACATGATGTGCTTCCTTTATTATTAGCATATGCTTTCATATGTTATGTGATGTGGGCAGATCATGACCAAGTCATCAAAGAGCTAGGTTCTTGCTAGCACAAATATTAAACCACTACAGCAGCCAAAGGAAGACATGGGCAAAACCTTATCTATGTTGGGAGGCTTCCGGTGCCTATTTTTGGAGAAATGCCACATCAGATTTCCGACTGCAACTTCCCACCTAAACTTAATTAATACTAGAATGCTCTAGCATGTTTTAAGGGATGAGTAAGATGGCGTGTGAAGTCAGTTTACATGCAAGACGAACGGTGTATCCTTGAGTCAAAAGTTATGCAAGTTCCCGTGCAAGCTGTCCTGGAATTAATTACAATGCGGGCTGATCAACAAGTTTGCTCCTACTATAGCTTGGGACTCATGAATAAGTCCATAATTTTGAGTTATTTTAACACCTAGCTAATATGTTCCTCTAGTATAAGTACTCCCCGACTATTCCATGTGAAGAGGGGGTGAGATTTTTGAGTTTATGTTTGTAGACAACCGGTGAGGTTGTATAGTGTTGTGGGCACTAGTTTCATTGAGTTTTAGCTCTTCTTTGTGGATTGAAGGGCTTGTACTAAATTCATATTGGATCTTTATGATTTTATCTAGGTTCACAAGTTCCATGGTTTGCATTGCGACCTTGTAAACAAGCTAGTTATCCGCTACAATAGATTTGAGTATTTTCCGCTATTCTTTGACACTTGAGTGAGACAATTGCTTCTTCTTATGAGTTGTTTGGTACCGTGAAAGATCATTCAAGTGGCTCCCGCATCATCTTGGCATTGGAGCTATAGGTTGTTCATGGTGCTATTTTATCTCTCACTAATTTTGTTCTTGAGAAGCTTCCATGGGTTCGAGGAGGTCTTGTAGTGTTGATGGTGGCATGGAGGTGGGCACCTCATGGAGGAAGAACTGGCATTTCCCGTGTATGATCCTATCTTGCAGCCCGCCTATGTGTTGGCATTGGAGGATACATGAGAGTATGTGTTGAAGAAGGTGGAGAAGCGCCTATCAGTTATGGAGACCATCTTTGGTCGTAGAATCGACTCCCTCACCAAGGTACTCTGCCGAGATAGGCTTGCTACATGAGGTCGACATCGACAACTCCCTAAACAGTAGGTCCAATGTAAGAGGGGCATGCATAGCACATACACGTGTCCTTCGGTGATGTCCATATCTACTATGCCTCACCACCTTGGCGTGCTCGCCACGGCCAACGAGGTGCTATTTGGGTGCCACCATCTGATAGCAAGTAACAAGTAACCAAAGTAACAAGGCACAACAAAGTGGCATGATCCTTTTATTGCAAAGGACAAGCCATAAGTGCTTCTTATATTAAGCAAAGCGTTCTCGAGGACACATGAGAATTTCTTCTAGTCACCTTCATCATGTTTAGTTGATTCACATTCACTACTTTAATAAATTGTTATGTGGGTGGACCGGTGCTAAGGTGTTGTTCTTACTTGAACAAACAACCCTCTTATGATTACCCCCTCTCGCAAGCATCTACAATTACAAAAGAATAATTAAGATAAATCTAACCATAGCATGAAACATATGGATCCAAATAAGCCCCATACGAAATAGCGCATAAACTAGGGTTAAGCTTCTATGACTCTCGCAACCCATCATCTACTTACTACCCTACAATGCCTTCCCCTAGGCCCGAGAATGGTAATGTGTCATGTAGTCCATGTTCACACGACACCACTAGAGGAAAAACATCATACACTTAATCAAAATATTGAATGAATACCAAGTTCACATGATAACTTATAACAAGACTTCTCCCATGTCCTTAAGAACAAATGGAACTACTCACAATCATATTCATGTTCATGATCAGAGGAGTATAATATGTGATTAATAATTTGAACATATGATCTTCCACCAAATAAACCAACCAGCATCAACTACAAGATGTACTCAACACTACTAGCCACCCACAGGTACAAATCTCAACTTTTGAGACAAAGATTGAATACAAGAGATGAACTAGGGTTTGAGATGAGATGGTGCTTATGAATATGTTGATGGAGATGAGTCCCCCCACGATGAGAGGAACGTTGGTGATGACGAAGGCTTCGATTTCCCCCTCCCAGAGGGAAGTATCCCCTGTAGAGTCGCTCCACCGGAGAGTAAAAGTGCTCCTGCCCATGTTCTGTCTCGAGAGGGTGGTGCTTCGTCTCGAAAGTCTTATTTTGATTTATTTTTCTTGGGAAAATGGCTTCATATAGGAGAAGGAGGGCCACAGATTCCTTCTAGTGGGCTCACAAGCTCACATGGTGCACCTCAGGGGGCGTTGATGAGTGATATTTTTACACTCGTTTCACCTTTGTTTAAACCGAGATATTTCAATTAAAAAGAGATATTTGCTCTGATATTGGTACTAGACTAATGAATGCAAAGAATCCTCTCTTTGATGTGTTTCCATAGGAAATGGGCTAAAAAGGGAAGAAATCATGTGTGGAAATGGAATGGAAGGAGAATGGAGGAAGAAAGAATCAATAGGAGACGTATGCGCGAAGACAGCACAAAAGACGGTGTTCCATACGGGCGTGAGCACCCATATGAGCGCCCGTATGGTGTGAATTCCGAGGTAGATCATCCACCTAAACAACTTTGATTCAAGGGTCCCCATCAAAATGTTAACAGGGAGACGATCACAGAAGTCAAAACCTCTTCATCATCATCCCCATCCGCAAACCCTAGCCACCGCCATCTCCATAGCCATCTCCACCACCACCATAGTTCTCATCCATCCCCTTCATACTTGTAATTTGCATCGCACAAGGCATCCATTGTAAGACATATTTCAATCAATTAATCTCAAGATGTGTTCTTCAATGTTTTCTTCCTGCGATCTAATCTCCATGTGTAAGTAGTTCGGTAAAGTATGGGTTGAGGCATAAGCCTTCCAACCCGAGGTATTTGTTGAGGGGATCAATGGAAGATTTTGCCAGAACATCCCGTATGTGTGAAATAAATTTGTTCCGTGAATATGTCTCTTGTCTTATCTACGATCTTCATCCCTGCAGGTACCCAGGATCATGGAGATCGAGCACTGGTGAGGCTAGGAGCAAGGAGACCGTGAAGTGTTACACCAAACACCGGTGATAGTAAGGTTTAGTAGGGTAATATGGATCATATCCTTGGGGAGAAGTGAGGTATAGTCATTAAATGCCCAAAGCTCTTGTCTGATTTCAACATCTTTATTATCGAGGCAACCCCACGCGACGGATAGGGCCTGTTATAGGACAACCGATTCTTGATGCAGGACTCGTGCCGATCAAGATGTTATTTGGACACATGCCCCACTTCCATCTGTAACAAGCACATCTTGGTGGGTGTGACTTCCAATGCACAAATTAATATATTATTTGATCCCAGCGCAAATACAAGGTTGTAAGCATAATACCTCATATCGTACCTCTTTTTATTATAAGTGTTTGAATCACTATTTGCTTGCTGATCTGGTCAAAAGCTGGATTTGACACTATAACAAAAGCTTGCTAGAGGCCATCGCTTCAAGGGAATTTTCTGATCGAAATATGCCCTAGAGGAGATAATAAAGTTGTTATTATTATATTTCCTTATTCATGATAAAATTTTATTATTCATGCTAGAATTGTATTGACCGGAAACTTAAATACATGTGTGAATACATAAACAAATATCGTGTCCCTAGTGAGCCTCTACTAGACTGGCTCGTTGATCAAAGATGGTTAATGTTTCCTAACCATAGACACGAGTTTGTCATTTGATAATGGGATCACATCATTGGGAGAATGATGTGATGGACAAGACCCAACCGTTAGCATAGCATACGATCGTTCAGTTTATTGCTACTGCTTTCTTAATGTCAAATACATGTTTCTTAGACCATGAGATCATGCAACTCCCGGATAGCGGAGGAATACCTTGTGTGCTATCAAATGTCACAAAAAGATGCTCTACAATTATCACTGAAGGTGTCTGTTGAGTTGGCGTGAATCGAGATTGGGATTTGTCACTCCATGTAATGGAGAGGTATCTCTGGGCCCTCTCGGTAATACAACATCACAAGAAGCTTGCAAGAAAAGTGACTAAGAAGTTAGCTACAAGATGATGTATTATGGAACGAGTAAAGAGACTTGCCGGTAACGAGATTGAACTAGGTATACAGATACCGACGATCGAATCTCAGGCAAGTAACATACCGACTGACAAAGGGAATTACGTATGTTGTCATAAAGGTTCAACCGATAAAAGATCTTCATGGAATATGTAGGAATCAATATGGGCATCCAGGTCACACTATTGGTTATTGACCAGAGAGGTATCTCGGTCATGACTATATAATTCCCGGCCCGCAGGGTCGCACGCTTAACGTTCATTGACGCTAGAGTAGTATTGGAATATTTTATGAGTGATAACCAAATGTTGTCCGAAGTCCCGGATGAGTTCCCGGACATCATGAGGAGTCTCGGAATGGTCGAGAGGTAAAGATTTATATATGGGAAGTCATATTTTGGGTTCCGGAAAAAGGTGTAGCTTTTTCGGTATTATACCGGGAAGCTTCCAGAAGGTTCCAGAGGATTCCGGAGGGGTCCGGAAGTCCACAAATGGGCCTACCACGACTCAAGGGCTATCATGGGCTGTGGGGAAGCGCCCTGACCTTATTGGGCTAGGCTCACCAAGTCCTCAAAAGCCCATGTGGCTAGGGAAGGCAAAAAAGGAAGGAGTCCTAGTAGGAATAGGATTGGACTTGGAGTCCAAGTCCTCTCCCCCTTAGCTGCGCCCTAGGGCCTGGAGGGGCTGTTTCCCACGCCCCTCCACTTATATATAGAGGGGAGGGGCGCCCAAGAGGACACACCAAGCCCTTGGCGCCCCTCTCTCTCCCGTTACTCTGTAGTTCCACCGCCTCGTCCCAGCGACCTCTTAACGAAGCGTTGTCTGTGCTCCACCACCACCACCATCACCACCACGCCGTTGTGTTGGTTGTAATACCACCTACTTCTCTTCTCCCGCTTGTTGGATCAAGAAGGAGGAGACGTCATCGAGCCGCACGTATGCTAAACTCGGAGGTGTCGTCCGCTCGGAATTAGATCGGTTGGATCGTGATCAGATCGCGAAGAGTACGACTATATCAACCGCGTTGATAAACGCCTCCGCTTAGCAATATACAAGGATATGTAGATTCTCTCCCCCTCTCATAGCTATGCATCTCCATGGATTGATCTTGTGTGTGCGTAGAAATTTTTTGTTTTCCATGCAACGTTCCCAACAGTGGCATCATGAGCCAGGTCTGTGCGTAGATGATATGCATGAGTAGAACACAAAGGAGTTGTGGACGGTGATGGTCATACATCTTACTACCAGTGTCTTATTTTGATTTGGCATTACCGTGGGATGAAGTGGCCCAGACCAACCTTACATGTCCACGCACATGAGATCGGTTCCACACTAGTACAACAAGGTGCTATACAAACGGTTTTTAACCCCTTTCCGCGATAGCATTTGGAACCGTCGCCTATTGGGTGTGGGCGATAGGGGGGTCCTTCCCACACAACCCAGAAAACGTTGGGGATATGCCCTCCTGGCACACACGCTCGGCAAAATGAGATCGTGTGCGACCGGCGAGCGATCAAATACGGTTATATGTACAGTAGTGCTTAAAAAATACAATTGTACAGGCGAAATCATTTCGGGTTGTAAGTAGATCCCACACAGTCAGTCCCCGCTAAACGATTTTGTTCGTATATACATCCCACACAGTTGCTCCAAGGAAAACGTTTCTCTTTGCAGGTACATCACACACAATTTTCCTCATTAAATCGTTTGTGATAGCGTTACCATTGCACACGGTATTAACAATTTTATCATTTGCGTTACTGAATGCATCACACACCGTGCGTAGAAGAAACTGTGTGGCAAAGGCTTTACATCACACACATTTTTTATGTGGTAAACGTTTGAGCCAGGTGGCCTAATGCAAACAGTTTTCAAGAGGATGTCGTGTGCGATTGTTCATTAATCCAACACGGTTTATTCCTGGAAACTGTGTGTGTTGCTGTTGCTCCCAAGATGCGATTCTATCCCCATCACGTGATGAATTCATGATTGAGGCACAATCGCATTTCAAGCCCATAGCAAGGTGGATATCATTACAACATACCATGTACTGAATAGATGAGAATACAAGATAAAGGCTTACACTCGCCACAAGCTACAACATAAATACAATAGTTCATCAATACATAGCAATCATCATATAGAAGAGCAGTATCCGACTACGGATGAAAACAAATGAAAAAGAGGAACAACATCCACCCTACTATTCCCAGGCTCTCCCGACCCGGAACCTATCCCTTGATCGAAGAAGAAGAACTCCAAAAGCAATAAGCATTGCTCTCATGTTAGATCATCGCATGTGACACCCGGATAATCAAGCTACAGTAAAACTATGCTAATGGTGCCATGTCACCTCGGTTACTGTTGATAAACTCGAGTTAGTTCGAAACCGATTCAAATTTAAATTCAAAGTCAAGCAAACAATAAAAGTTTTCAAACATTAAAACTAAAATGTTCAAGCTGGGACAAATAAATCCTAAGTAATAAAGGTGAAGAAACCACATTTTTATAAAGTGTTTAAATGCTCTAATATAAATAAAATAGTAGCAAACATATTTATCTAAATGCCTTTACTAATTAATAAAATATCAAACTAGATTATTTGGGGACTAGACTTTTGGTGGCAGTGCAGCTTATTGCATAGTATTTATGTGTCAAGGCTCCACTTTTTACAAAATTCATTTGGATCAAGTTTTAAATGGAAAACCGCAGCTAATTAAAAGAAACAGAAAAGAAAAAGGGCAAACAGAAAAGAAAAGGAGAAAGAAACCTAACTACCGTACACTTAAGGCCCAAAGGCCTGTAGCTAGCCCAGCCCACCAGGAGGTTTCCTCCTACCTCCTGTTCACAGGAGACGCGCTGGACGCGCCCGCGGCGTCCATGGCCGGATCGGCCACGTGCTGGCCATCCAGCTCCTCCCCGTCGCCTACAAGTCCTGCCCGACCACTCAGTGGCAAACCCTAGCCACAATCCCCCTCCTCCACCTCGCCTCATTTCCCCTCGATCTGGAGCTCACATGTGAGGAGCCGGTGTGCGTCGTCGTCAAATCCCGTGGCCACCGTCGTTCCCCCACCCCCTAGAGTTGCTCGGGAGCTCCGCCTCCGTCATCTACGTCCTCTACGCGAACCATCTCGACCTCAACTCCGCCGCACCGTCGGGATCGAGTTCTTCTTCGCCTTCAGCCACCGCCGCATCATCGTCGGATTCGTCGCCGTCAGCTCCTCTCCGACCACCCTTGCACCTCCCCGAGCTTGCCCCCGTCATCACTGTGAGCATCACCATGTTTTCCCCATCTCCCTGCTACCGCATGTGCCCTGTAGCGAACAACCATCGTAGCCGTGCTCTGACCTCCGCTCGGCTTCGCTGCCGCCGTCGTCACTGGCCGTAGGTGCTCGTGCTTCTTGCACCTTCGGACGTGGCGCGTCGCGCTTGTCTTGTAGGACCAAACCCCCGGGCCAACTGGCCACCGGAGTGCCGGTGCCGCGCTCGCCGTCATCGCGTCTGAAACTCTGCTCCTGTCGCCCTTGGCCACTCCGCCCGCACCGTACCCTGCGTCCGGCCGAGTTACCTCGCATGCTCGCTGCGCCCGTAGCCGTGCTCCCCCGCGCCACTGTCCGTCCCAGACCGCGCGCTCGCGTCTGCCCGGTCCGCGCGCCTGCTCCTGCTAGCTGCCACTGCTACTGCGTGCTGCCTTGCCGCGGCTGCTACGCTCCTCTGCCTGCCGCTGCTTGCTCTACTGCTGCTGCGCTCCTTCCCCTGCTACGCTGCATCGCCTGCTGCTTGCCGATGCTGCTGTTGCCTCCCTTTCCGGCCGCCCCCACTGCTGCTGCACGCCGCGCTCGGCCGCGCCTCAGGCCACTCTCTGGCCGCGGCGACGCGCGCGCCCGCGCCTTCCCAACGCGCTCCCCGCCACTGCATCTCCCGCGCCACACCACTGCCATTGCTCCGTCTGTACTAC
This sequence comes from Triticum urartu, assembly GCF_003073215.2. Lineage (NCBI taxonomy): Eukaryota > Viridiplantae > Streptophyta > Magnoliopsida > Poales > Poaceae > Triticum > Triticum urartu. Next base: position 307,121,014 of record NC_053026.1, read on the forward strand.
TCCTGCTAGCTACTATAGCCGCTAGCTAGCTTTTCAATTTCTACAATAACTAACCCTCTAGACAGCCCCTAAACAGCGCCTAAACGACTATTAGCAGAAGCAAAAATATTTTTTGAAGGTAGTATACTTGACAAACTCCATTTTATCCCATTGGACCAAATCCATTTGATGCATGTATTAAGTATTATGAAAATCATAAAATGCTATCTTTTGTTAGCAGAAAACAGTTTTAACCTCAAGCACCGTGTGTTGCGTGTTGTGTGTGTGCCGTGCGTGTGGCCGGATGGGCTGTCGCCGGCCCTTGTTAGTACTAGGTTGAGCTAGTAGTATTAATTAGTGCTAAGTTAGTCTAATAGTAGATGACATGTAGGCCCCAATTAAATAAGTTAGGTTTATTTAATTTTTAGGTAAATAGTCCATGACGGGTGGGTCGCAGCTCTCCTTTTGACTAGTCAAATTGACTTGGTCGACTTGAATTAAAAGTAATTTAGAAAATCTAAAATTTTATTAAAACTTTGAAAAATCATATAAAATAATCCGTAACTCGGATGAAAATACTTTGTACATGAAAGTTGCTCAGATCAACGAGACGAATCCGGATACGCAGCCTGTTCGTCCGCCGCACATCCCTAGCATATCAAACACACAACTTTTCTCCTTCGGTTCATCTGTCCGAAAACGCGAAACACCGGGAATACTTTCCTGGATGTTTCCCCCCTTCGTTGGTACCACCTCCTACCGCGTTAGGGCACACCTAGCACCCCGCATTGTCATGTATTCCATTGTCATGCTTATGTTTGCATTATATTTATTGTTTCTTCCCGCTCTTCTCTCTTAGACACCGAGACCGACACCGCTGCTACCCAGTACGACTACGGTGTTGACGACCCCTTCTTGCCAGAGCAACCAGGCAAGCCCCCCCTTTGATCACCAGATATCGCCTACTCTTTCTCTACTACTTGCATTAGAGTAGTGTAGCATGTTACTGCTTTCCATTAATCCTATTCTGATGCATAGCCTGTCCTTGCTACTACTGTTGTCACCTTTACCTGCAATCCTAATGCTTAGTATAGGATGCTAGTGTTCCATCAGTGGCCTTACACTCTTGACCGTCTGCCATGCTATACTACCGGGCCGTGATCACTTCGGGAGGTGATCACGGGCATATACTATATACTTTACACTGTTACATTACCGGTGATACTGTTCGGAGATGGGGGCTGAAGGGGCAGGTGGCTCCATCCCGGTAGAGGTGGGCCTGGGTTCCCGATGGCCCCCGACTGTTACTTTGAGGCGGAGCGACAGGGCAGGTTGAGACCACCTAGGAGAGAGGTGGGCCTGGCCCTGGTCGGCGTTCGCAGATACTTAACACGTTTAACGAGATCTTGGTATGTGATCTGAGTCTGGCTACTGGCCTATACGCACTAACCATCTATGCGGGGACAGTTATGGGCACTCGACGTCGTGGTATCAGCCGAAGCCTTCGTGACGTCAGCAACGGAGCGGCGCGCGCTGGATTGGACTGGAACGCCTACTAGGCTAGGTCTGCTTCCGGCCGCCCACGCAACGTGCAGGTGTGCTAAGGGCGATGGGCCCAGACCCCTGGGCGCTTAGGTTTAGACCGGCGTGCTGACCTCTCTGTTGGTCTAGGTGGGGCTGCGACGTGTTGATCTTCTGAGGCCGGGCATGACCCAGAAAAGTGTGTCCGGCCAAATGGGATCGAGCGTGTTGGGTTATGTGGTGCACCCCTGCAGGGAAGTTAATCTATTCGAATAGCCGTGATCTTCGGTAACAGGACGACTTGGAGTTGTACCTTGACCTTATGACAACTAGAACCGGATACTTAATAAAACACACCCTTCCAAGTGCCAGATACAACCGGTGATCGCTCTCTCACAGGGCGACGAGGGGAAGATCATCGGTTAGGGTTATGCTATGCGATGCTACTTGGAGGACTTCAGTCTACTCTCTTCTACATGCTGCAAGACGGAGGCTGCCAGAAGCGTAGTCTTCGACAGGATTAGCTATCCCCTCTTATTCTGGCATTCTGCAGTTCAGTCCATCGATATGGCCTTTACACATATACCTATGCATATCTAGTGTAGCTCCTTGCTTGCGAGTACTTTGGATGAGTACTCACGGTTGCTTTCTCCTTCTTTTCCCCCTTTCCCTTCTACCTGGTTGTCGCAACCAGATGCTGGAGTCCAGGAGCCAAACGCCACCGTCGACGACGACTCCTACTACACCGGAGGTGCCTACTACTACGTGCAGCCCGCTGACGACGACCAGGAGTAGTTAGGAGGATCCCAGGCAGGAGGCCTGCGCCTCTTTCGATCTGTATCCCAGTTTGTGCTAGCCTTCTTAAGGCAAACTTGTTTAACTTATGTCTGTACTCAGATATTGTTGCTTCCGCTGACTCGTCTATGATCGAGCTCTTGTATTCGAGCCCTCGAGGCCCCTGGCTTGTAATATGATGCTTGTATGACTTATTTTATTTGTAGAGTTGTGTTGTGATATCTTCCCGTGAGTCCCTGATCTTGATCGTACACGTTTGCGTGTATGATTAGTGTACGATCGAATCGGGGGCGTCACATCGCATTACCTGTACCTGCAACTATTGTTGTAGTAAACTGTGAGCCACGAGGACTCAGCAATCCCATTACCATGGGTATCAAGACTACACTACTAGAAAAAAGGTTGTTAGTGGCGCACCTGTTTTTGCTATTAATGGCACACTATAGGTGCGCCACTATTAACACACCACTAGTAACAAATAGTAATGGCGCACTTTTGGTGCGCCATTAGTATCCCAGATAATAGTGGTGCACCACACAGTGCGCCATTACTATGCCTCCTAGGGGGCCATATTTACCTTCACGTATGCCCCCAAGTGCGGCATTACTATGCCCCATAATGCGCCACTGGTATTTAGCCCTGGTGCGCCACTAATGCTCAATATGGTGTGCCACTACTATGAATATTAGGAATTATTATTTTTTGCTTTTCTGGTATTTGCACAGGTTACAAAATATCTGGTATTTGCATAGGTTACAAAATAAATGTTACACAGCACAGAATATAAACATCACACAATAGAATTCATCATATTAGTCTCCAAATTCAAAATAGCGAACAAAGTTCAAACATTAGCCAAGTTTAGGTCTCGAGACATTAGCAAAGTTCATCATATATATTAGCCGAGTTTGTCGACACATTACAAAGTCAATATCGATCATCTAAACTACCATCACATAGAAGAGAGCTGCGGTCACGATGAGCATCATCACGATGAAACTGGTCTTCATCCGGTTCCTCCTCCACTCCCACCTCTCTCCCGCTAGATAGCGCGCGTATCTAGCTTCCTCCTTCGCCCTAGTGGTGTACCCTTTGTAACTGTTACCGCTGAAACGGTGAACCTGTCTCTGACACTCCTCACAGTCTTCGTAGACTCCGGGAACCTTACCCTTGTACACGACATACGACGGCATCTCTATGCACTAGAACAAAATGTTAGTAGCAATTCACAGACAATATATAAGCAATATATAAGTATGCAACAAAAGGATCGGAAGAGAAAAGCAACACATTAATAGCACGATTCATGGTCCTACTAATAAATAGCATCGATTACATATAAGTTGAGCGACTGCCCAAACTAAAGAGACATACAAGTTCATTAAATTTTAATTACAACATGAGCTAATCGATATTTCAGAACTACATAGCATCATTACTTTCGACTCGACTCAGGCACCGGAGCGTGGATGAAGCCGCCGTCTTTCGTGATGGTCATGAAATCGCGATCGTTGTCAGCCTGCATTTGTAGCGTTGTTTCTATTTCACTGTTGGACGGTTGATATTTGAGGTAGAACTGCCCCGAGGTACGAAGGACATCTTAATGGATGATTTTCTCAAACTCCGACTGGATGCGAAAGAATTCTTGTCTGATGTCCACGTCCTGGATTGCCGACAAGCTTGCGGCCCAACTTTGAGATTAGTTGGTAGCAGAAGGTGATTATGGTCCCGTACGATCGCCCGCATGTGATGGAGGGTGTAGTAGGAATCCTTCTAACCACCAGGCGGCTGCTTAACGCAGGCGAACGTCGTTACGTGGGTGAACACGTTCTTGCCGTACCTACAAATTGGCCTCCTGAAGGTGCCTCCAGATTTGGCGTAGCCGGGGAGAGCATCATCAAGAACTTTCTTGATATTTGTGTAGTCTTTCTTCGACTGACAGTCCGAGTCGACATACGTGGCCATGGAATATTTCGGGCTTAAGAGGATGAGTGTGCAATGTGTGTCACTGCACAAAACACGGAATGTTAGAAAAAAAGAACGATGGAAATCTAAGAAATCATATGTTACGGGGCGGTGAGGGGATGACTTACTCGGGAAAGTAAGGCACGAGGAAGTTATCCTTATCTGGGTTCGCCAGAATGATGCTTTGAGGTATGAACTCGCGACTTGTCGGTCCCCAGCACTGCCCAAGATCTTGGCATGCATGTAGAAGGGGTCGGCTATCACGATGTCCGGGGTCTTGTCTCTAATGATCCACATCTCCATACTGAGCGAAAATAGCCGAATGAAGGTGTAGTGCAGCGGATGAAGGTTAAACATAGCGAAGATGTCATCAAACCGCAGGACGATCATACCCCCGATGGTGCTATCGACAAAACCCATGCCCTCTAGCACCTTGGCCATGAAAACCGGGTATACCACATCATTCTCGGAGAGACGTCGCTTCTCCATAGAAAGAACACTATCATGAAGACTTTGCATAGCACCGGTTGCAGCATTGAGCAGATTAGTCGGTAGCATCGGCCTACCCGCCACATGCACCCTCCTCGAGATATCCTTAGGTGAAGGTGGCCCGTCCTTAGCAGGGATCGTACTCGGTGCCGGCTGGCTCGCACCCTTGTTATTTTTTCTTTTCCGTCCCTTCTTCTTCTGCTGTAATGGGATCGAGTTCTGCTCAGAGACCACCTTCTTGAGTGTGTTGGGGCTGATAATATTTCGCACCTCGGCTATCTAAGGCTTGGTGAAGGCGGCAGCTGGAGGCGTCTCCTGAGAACTGAACGCCAGACGACGCCTATTGCAATTGGGTTTCTCCGCGGTACGATCTAGATTGCGATCGTCTTTTGCAGGGTTGGGTTCTTGAGAAGGAGGCCCCAATAATTCGTCACCGTACCCATGTTCGTTGAAGTACTTATCAACGTTGGTAAATGTACCGTCGTCGTCGTCCGGATCCTATGCCATATGCATGTCCGGATCAGCTGACGGCGGTAGCATTGCGGCGGTCTTGCCATGGCTTGGCGCTGGCACAACTGGCGGTGTTGTCTGTGGGGTGGTTTCCCCCGCCCCCAAACGAATCTGGCTCTTTGTCCAAAGCATGGACCAGCTTATGCATGCGCTGAGGGTCATCACATCACCTTCGTCGGCCCCAGGGGGTCGATACGGAGGTAACAAGTCGTCGCAGCCCCGCAGCACCCGAACCAGTTGAACCCTATACACGGTGGGTGGCATCGGATTACCGTGGAACACGCGGTTGCCCGGTTGAACGATTCTGGCCTTGGCGACATCGATCAACTCGTCGCCCACGAAGTGCAGGAGAGTGCATGGAACGTCGGCGGCGCCCTGCAAAAACATGTAGGGCGTTAGGGATGCCCAATCAAAGGCAAGGAGATGAAGTCATCCGCCAAGAGGCTTAGTTACCGTGATGGCGTCGAGCTCGGCTAATGTCGAGGCATCGCCAATGGTGGGCGTGCAAGTGACAGAGGGGCCGCTTGCTGCCGAGGTGCTGGCCGACATATTCTTCCCACACCCGGGTGCATTAAGCTCCAATGCCGGGCCAACGCTGGAGACACAAATGCCGCCTCCGCCGGAGACACCAATGGTGTCGGCGCATTGTGCGAGTTTTTTCCCGTGAATCTGGGAATCAGGGGCGGCCCCTGTTGGCCACCCGCAATCCACCCCCGCAGCCCCTCAAGCAAGGTAGGCATAATGGCGGTGATCGTCGCTCCCACTTGGTCTCGCACTTGCTCTTCGACTATCTCCGGAATCCGCGCCACTTGTGCCTTGAGTTCTTGAACCTCGTGCTCCTGGCTTTCCGAGCTGGTCTTTCTCTCCTTTCGCCCAGCAGTATAGTATTCCGACCATTTCGTGAACAAGCCTTTGCCGGCCACACGACGAGCTGATGACGGCTTACTGAACTTATCCTTGTGTTTCATTACGTTCAACGCCCTATTTAAAGTGGTGTCCCAAGGGGAGCTCCGAGACGACCCCGCGCTACTGCTTTCAGTGTCCTGTGGAAGGAACGTGAACCATTTAGAAATTTGGCTTCATTAATTAGAATGAAACCATATGGAGCTAATTACGCGGGGGTGTATTCCTTACCAAAACAAGCTCAAGCGCCTTGGTCTTCGGATCCGTGGTAAGCTCCTTTGTTACCAGGTCCACCTTGTACCGGGCCCTGACATAGTTCCTGGTCTGCTTGTCACGGTATTTATCGAAGAGGGGCGGTAGGCCTTGCTCGGCACGCTCCGCATCCTCCTTGTCCCATATAGGTTCCGCCACTCTGTAACCGTTGGGGCCGAGTTTGTGGACCCCTAAGTTCAAGTTCCGCATATCTTTCCCCCACTGACTTGATTCCACAGATGCGTTGCTCTTGCACTTGATCTTGAACTCCAGGTAGTCAGCTTCACTGATTGAAGGATTTGTCTCCTTGATCTTCTCATCGCTATCACCTCTTAGAATCCTTCTCTTCACCGCGGCTCTCCAAGTAGCCAGGGTCGTGCTCATCTTCGTGAGGGCGGCATTGTTCACTTTATTCCCTGAGAGGCGTGTGTTTGCGAAGTCACCGGGGAACTTGTATCATTCGTGCAGCTTCGTGAAGAGGAGGTTGCGCAAATTCCCTCGGTCACGATGCCTTAGGTTCTCGGTGTTGATCGAGGCAGTGCTCCGGAGAATGCACCCGAGTTGTCCCCCGTACCCACTGACTAATTCTTTGGGCACCGTTGGATGCCCACTGGAGGACACTTCAGTAAATTCCTCCTTGACGGTGCCGAGCACGTTCGGGCGCCGGTCCTTCCATTGCCTCTTCGGTTGGCTGCCATCTGTGCGTGCGCTGCCATCATCAGTGGTGGCATCCTCGGCGGCACCATCAGTGGTGTCATCCCCGACGCCACTAGGGGTTGTGTAGTCGGGATCGGTGTCTTCTGTGGCGTCCTCATAGCGGTGAGGTTCTTCCTCCATCTCCTGGGACAGCTCCCAGAATGCCTTGCCCGAACCATCGGCCTCATCATTGTTGGCCATGTTCGCTCTAAATAGGAAAAAAAGGCTACTAGAGTTATTTCTTAAATGCAGTCTAGGAAAAACTAAATCCACAAGTCAATATATCAGGACCCATCGCATCTTCATAGACTCGATGGGGCCTCAAATGCCCTTCCTCATCTACAACTAGTTGTCCGCCTCAATCGATGGGTTTTCTCACATTTTTCTGATTCAAACTAGATTTTGATGGCTAGCATTGGGAAGTTCCAGTCTACTAGTAGAGGGGAAACATGAGGAGCATCTTGTAGGTTTGCTTGCTCCGGTGGGACGGGATGGAGGATATAGCGGTAGCAACTCAAAGCAGTAGCAGTAGCACCCCTATATCATACATAGATTTATTTTTTGCCTTGCTGCTCTTACTAGTTTTAGCTTATCAAAGTGGATGTATGTATCACATGTTTCTAAAACTAGATTTGTATTGTTGGTAGGTTATTTTGTGTATGTGATCTAAAATAAATACAAAAATATCGGCTGATTCTACTGTAATGCATTATTAGTCTCAAAACTTCCAGTTATGTTTGCAATATTAACAGGAGTACACTACTAGAGTTAACAAATTGGGTATCTTCTAGGTCAGAACATAAATGTTGATTAATTTTTGTTTTGGTTGAGAATCGGGCACCTTCTAGGTCAAGAAAATTGGGCATGACCTTTGCTAATTTTCTTGACCTAGGAGTGCCCCATTCTCAACTGAAAAGGAAATTAATCAACATTGCAGGAGAAAGGGGTCATTTCAGAAGATCACAAGTAGCAGCAGCATCACAAGTTGGCAAAATCACAAGTAGCAGAAGCATCACAAGTAGTACAGCAGCAGCATCATCACAAGTAGTATAGCAGCAGCAGTGAATACAATTATTATATGAAGTTTCTAAATTTATATGCAAGTTTCTGCAATTTATGGAAGTTTCTGAATTTTATATGAAAGTTTCTGAAATTATATGAAAGTTTATGAAAGGAGAGAAAGGAGAGGAAGTACCCTAGAAATTTATGAAAGTGTCCAGTACACTAAACTCCAACTCCAGTACCAGAGGAAATGGGCAGTAGATGGGCAGCACTAGACCACCTACAACAGATGCAACAAATTACTCCTAGAATATCTTCAGTTAATTCAGTAAATTACTCCTAGAATATATATCTTTAGTTAATTCAGTAAATTAATCTTAAATATATATATATATATCTTTAGTTAATTCAGTAAATTACTCCAGTTAAGTTAAATTACTCCAACTCCTATTTGCAAGATCACAAGTACAACAAGCAGCACTCTACTTCTATTTGCAACATCACAGCTGCTCTGGGTACAAGAACAAGCAGTACTAACCAGCTGCTCCTTGGAGTGCAGATGCAGCTCCAGCTCCTTGACGTGCAGATGCAGCTCTAGCTCCTTGGGACCAACAAACAAAATTGTTCAACCAAGATTTCCAGGCGAGCCAAGAATTACAAAGAGACAAGAGCCAAGAATTACAAAGACACAAGAGCCAAGAATTGTAGAGGAGTGATCACGCTTCACCTAAATAGCAAATGTTGCTAGTTTTTGTTTGATTTGAGCAAACAACAACAATGATTTGAGCAAACAGCAAATGCCTAATGTTGCTACTTGCTCACCTATCACTACTCTCAGAATTAATCTTGCAACATACAACCACAATCTCAACATGGAGTATGAGTAAATAAACCTATGAATAGTGCAAACATATGACCACAATATGATGAGCAAACAGTGAGCAAGTAATCAAGAAAGTAAACAATGAACCTTGGATCTGCAAGTAAACAGATCAAGCAAGCATTCGTATCACTTAAGCAAGCAAGTAAACAGTAAGGAAATCTAGACATAAAAACAATTATTTATGTGCTGCCCACTAGAACAGGATCAAGAATCCAACAACAATTGCCCCTAGCTGCAACTAGATCAAGAAATCATACAAAAGCACTAATTCCATCAGAGGCAAAAGTACAGACACTAGTACACCAGACGCTAGAATCAAGAAGAGACGGGGAAGGAGGGGGATAGCTTACGGGCTGACGCCTGTGGACTATGGCGGCGCTGACAGCGAGGAGTGAGATCTCGTCGACCTTGGGGTGGAAGACGGCGAGTTGTGGCTAGGAGCCAAGGTTGAGGCGTCGGAGCTGGTTCGGGGGCGGGGCGGAGCCGAGTCCGAACCCGCGCTGGATCCGCGTGTGGCTGCCCGGCTCATACAGCGCTGGTGTCTCCCCGTGGCCGACGGCCGATGTGCAGAGGTGGTTTTCCGGGATGGGCTGATGGCGGCGAGGCTTTCTGGGCTCTGCGGGAGAGGAGAGGGCGGAGAGGGCGAGGGGAAGTGCGAGGGGGCAAGTGGGGAGGGGGGCCCGAGGAGGCAGGGCGGCGGCAATGGAGCGGGCGCGGGCGGACGGCGGCGTGCTCCCACGGGGCTCATCGGGTTAGGTGTGGGGCGAGGTGGATCTGGCGAGGGAGGGAGAGAGTCCAGAGGGAGAGGGGGAGGGGAGCAAGTGGAGTGGGGGAGGGTTAGCAATGGCGCACCTTTTAGGGGTGCGCCATAAACATACGTATACCAATGGCGCACCTTTTAGGGGTGCGCCATAAGCACCCTGATAGCAATGGTGCACCTTCCCCTGGTGCGCCATTACTAACTTTTTTTGGATTTTTAGTTGCATGTAATAATTTTTTAGAAAATGGCCATAAATTTTAAAATGTTATGATATAAGTAGTTATTACTAATTTTCAAATACTTGCGTTGCAAAACATTTGTAAATTGGTAAAACATTTATGAATATGAAAAATATTCATGAATTCAAAAAGTGCCCATGAATTTTAAAAATATTCATGAGTTCAAAGAATATTAACAAATTCAATATTTTTTGTGAGTTAGAAAAATGTTTGCATTTTCAAAAAATGTTTGCAAATTTAAGCAGGAAAAGGAACACTGAAAAATAAAATACCAGAATAAACATAAATAAAATCAATGGCGCACCTCCTAGGGGTGCGCCATAAATACCTTGATAGCAATGGCGCACCTTCTCCTGGTGTGCCATTACTAACCTTTTTTATTTTACCAGAATAAACATAAATAAAAACAATTAAAATACCAGAATAAAACATTAATCCCCACTGTTTTGAACAAAAGAGGTTACTGGATAGAGGACTAGAACAGAAGAAATGCCATTTCCATATGTCGAAATACAATCGAGAAATGAAGACTACAATTTAAACCATTGTGCAAAGATTTAGAATTAGATCGATGACATGGTTGAAATCAAGTGATACATGTAATAATTTAGTTGCATGTAATAATTGAGCTTGCCACTGACACACACACACACACGCACGCGGCCGACACATCGTGATTCGATCTTAGCTATATTTTCACAATCTTCTTGCCCTTCTTTTTCGCAAATGGAGTTCTTCTCTTGAACGGACGTCCTTTAGGTAGGGTGGTCCTGCTTCTTCTTGTGGTGTATGGTACTTCATCGTCATCGTCATGTTCCATCTTCGGGTCACCGTACTTGTCGAAGTCTTGCTCATTGGCGACTCCATCCATTCCGATGATCTTCCTTTTGCCTCTCCTCACGACAACATGACTGGGCTTTGACGGGTCGGTAATGAAGAAGCATTGGTCCACTTGGGAAGCCAGTACCCATGGCTCATTTTTTGTGGTGACGTTTGCGCCCATGGTCTTGGATTTGGCTTCGGGTATAACCATGGTGATGAAATACCGGTCTTCTTTTAGGACGCTCTTGGCCCATCTGACACGGAACATCGGGACCTTCTCTCCAGCGTAGCTCAGCTCCCAGATCTCCTCGATCCTTCCGTAGTATCTGTCCTTGTCGTTACCGGTGTAGGATTCCATCGTTACCCAGGAGTTCTAATAATCATCGATCTTCATGTCCTTTTCCTCGGTGTAGAATGTGTAGCCGTTGATATCGTACGCCTCATAGGTCATCAGGTTGTGCTCGGCGCCCTGTGACAAGGCGAATATGAGTTTTTCTTCCGCGGAAGAATCCTCATGTAAAGGGTACGACAGAAGCTTCTCCTTGAATCAACGTGTGAAACATGAGTTGTGATCTTTGATTATATATCTGTCCGTCCTCTGTTGGCCTCGGTCATTGTACGTCTTCTCAATAAAGGTTTTGTGCTCTACCACCCAAGGATCGACCATGTCTATGTGTTGTAGCGCGACTAGGTTTGCTCTTTCAAAGTCGGCGAGTCGACCCTTCAAGTCGACATGCATTTCGCGGCGACCCTCCCGGTGACCCCATCCAGCGAGCCTGCCGAGGTGCCTGTTGAGGGCAGATCAACGGGGTTCTCAATGCCTAGATAATTCGTGCAGTAGGAGATGCACTCTTCTGTCAGAAAGCCCTTGGCTATGCTTCCCTCTGGACGTGACATGTTGCGAACGTATCCTTTGATGACACCATTCATCCTTTCGAACGGCATCATGCTGTGTAGGAACGTCGGCCCGAGTTGGATGATATCCTCCATGATATGGACCAGCAGATGCACCATAATGTCGAATAATGCGGGCGGGAAGTACATCTCAAGCTCGTATAGTATCACCACGATCTCTTCCTGTAGCCTTCTGAGTTGCCTCACGCCAACCGACTTCCGAGAGATGACGTCGAAAAAGTTGCATAGGCCAAATAGCATTTCACGGACGTGTGCGTCCATGATCCCACGGATTGCAACTGGAAGTACCTGCGTCATCAGCACGTGACAGTCGTGATACTTCATCCCGCTGAACTTCTGCTTCGCTGAGTCTAGGTATCTGCTTATCTTCCCCGCATAACCGTAAGGAAGTTTTACTCCTACGAGGCAGGTGAAAAACTGCTCTATCTCCTCCTGGCATAGAGTGAAGCACGCGGGAGGGCAGTAATTTCCGATATTCTTGGCCTTTTTGCCTTTGCGACGACTTTCCGTGTCCTTCGCCTCATCATCATTAGCGTGAAGCTCCTCCCTGAATCCCATTGATTTCAAGTCTGCCCTTGCTTTCGGCCCATCTTTGGTCCTCTCTGGCATGTTGAGCAGGGTACCAAGCAGACTCTCGCACACGTTCTTCATGATATGCATGACATCAAGGCTGTGAGGCACACGGAGGATCTTCCAGTACGGCAAGTCCCAGAAAACAGACCTCGTTTTCCACACCTTCAGCAGCGGCTCTGGCACCTTTCGCTTCTTTCCCAGCGGTGGGCACTCTTTCCAATTTTTCAATAGCTCGTCTATTTCCTCGCTGTTCCTCGTACACGGGCGTCTTCGGGGTTCGCTTTCACCATCGAACAGATCCTTGTGTTTTCTCCATGAGTCATTGTCGCGAAGCCACCTTCGATGTCCCATGAACACGGTTTTTGAAGACCCGGGATCTCTATCTAGCTGGCGACGTTGTGTCATCCATGCACCTGACGCATGCAGAAAATCCGTGGACCACCTGCCCCGTGACATATCCGTAACCGAGATAGTCGTGCACCGTCGTGAGCAGTGCGGCTCTCATAGGGAAATATTCTTTCTCTGCAGCGTCCCTTGTACTAGCTAGCGTTTTCCGCAGCGTGTCTAGCTCCTGTTTCAGCAGCCCCAGATACAGATTGATGTCGTTCCCTGGTTGTTTCGGCCCTTCAATTAGCATACTCATGTGAATGTACTTCCTCTTCATGCACAACTAGGGGGAAGGTTGTACATCCACACAAACACAGGCCAGGTGCTATGTGTGCTTCTCTGGCTACCAAACGGATTGACTCCATCGGTGCTCGCGCCCAGCACGATGTTCCTTGGATCGTCCCCAAATTCTGGGTGTTCGAAGTTCAACGTTGCCACAGGCTCGCATCCTTAGGGTGACTCAACATCTTGTCTTTTTTATTTATCTCCGGATAATTTATGTCATCTTCTCGCTTCTTTTCCTCCCTATCCGCATGCCAACGCAGGAGCTTTGCTAGCTTAGGGTCCGCGAAATACCGCTGCAGACGAGGAGTGATCGGAAAGTACCACACCACTTTTCGAGGAGCTTTCTTTCTCTTCTTGTATCGAGTGACGCCGCACACCGGACATATGGTAGATTCCGCGTGCTCGTCTTGATAAATGATGCAATTGTTCATGCACACATGGTATTTCACGTGCGGTAAATTCATAGGACACACAATTTTCTTCGCCTCCTCAAAATTGTTTGGGCACTTGTTCCCCTTGGGAAGACGTTCGTGCCAGAATGACATGTTCTCGTCGAAGCATGCGTCGGTCATTTTGTGTTTTACCTTCATCTCCAGAGCCATGAGCGTTACTTTCGGGCGGGTATCCTCGGGCATGCATCCTTCATACAATGGAGTAACCGCATCTATCTCCAGTTGATCCAGCTTGGCTTTCTCTCGGGTGGCAGCTCTTGCGATACCTGTCTGCTTGAGAAGCAGCTCTTGAATATGAGGGTCCTGCACCCAGCCCATCGATGGTCCATCGTCATCTGCTCCAGCATCTTCATCTTCATGATCATGCCCTTCGTCTTGATCTTCCTCATCATCATGTCCGGCATCTTCTACATGATGACTGTGTCCTGCATCTACTTCGTGATCATGTCCTGGAGATTCTTCGTCTTCTCGCCTGCCCTCACCGCGGTTGTCTTGCTGCCCTTCCTAATTTCTTGCCCGGCCCCCATGGACGACTTCATAATCATGTTCATCACCTTGCCACTGATAGCCATCCATGAAACCATGCAAGAGCAGGTGGTCCCGCACCTGTCCTGAATCCGGGTCCATAAGGCTCTTCAGCTTGCATCTTCGACACAGATATATTATCTCTATCTCATTCTTTTGAAGCATCTCGACCTCCGCGGAGCTCAGAAACCTATTCACGATGCCTTCGGTCATCGTGCGGACCATGGTCGCATGCGGGGTAGGGCAAAACGATATTTTAGAACCAAAAAAATTTGGCATGACTTTGCCTAAAAATAGGACCAAAAAGAATGCACAGTGCCAAATTCTCGCCAAAACAGAAATGAATCAACATTCCGGCAAAATATTGGCAACTATCGCATTTCAAATACTGATACCTGCAAACACAAACATATGCAACACCACAAACGTACGTATATCTAGGCCATAAAAAGTGTGTACATTGTTGGAGGGAGAAAAAAGTAGATCTAGAACATAAAGAAAGCTTTCCCCTTACTTACCTATCAAAAAAGGAAATTTAACCACTTAATTTGGGTGAATCTATGGTGCAAATGAGGTGAGGAGGAGGCAGCCGAGACCAAGCTTGGTAGAGGTGGAGAGAATAAAGTGGGGAAAGTGAGTGGTAGGTGGTGTCCAAAATATCTAGCTGCTCCCAGGTTACCAATGGCGCACCACCTAAGAATGTGCCCAGGGTTACTAATGGCGCACCTGGTGTGTGGTGCGCCATTACTAGTTTTGAAAAAAAGATATAAAAAATTGTTAGCAGTGGCGCACCAGGGGATAGTGCGCCATGATCTAGTAATGGCGCACTATCCTGGTGCGCCACTGCTAACAATTTTTTATCTTTTTTTCACATAATCGCACCACACACGGGTGCGCCATTAGTAATGTGGCCAATAATGGCGTACCTGTATCTGGTGTGCCACTACTATATAGCAGTGGCGCACCACATACATGGTGCGCCATTAATGTCCATATTAGCTATAGCCGTTTTCCTAGTAGTGCTAGCAAAGCTTAATGGGTATGGAATGGGTAAATGGTGAGGTTGCAGCAAGCGACTAAGCATTGTATGGTGGCTAACTTATGAGTACAAGAATAAGATGAGAAACTACTCAACGGTCACAAACTAGTAATGATCAAGAAGTGATTTTGAACTACTTACGTTCAAACATAACCCCACCATGTTCTCTTCTCGACTCACTCGAAAAGAGATCGTCACGGTTACACACGCGGTTGGTGTATTTTATTTTGGGTCTGGTGTCAAGTTCTATACAACCGGACATTAAAAATTCCCATATGCCACATAACTACAGGCACGGCTCTTAAAAAATTTAAACCCTGCAGGGGTGTCCCAACTTAGCCCATGACAAGCTCACGATCCGCGGAGACAATCCTCCATCGCGGGACCCTCCGATCAGACTCGGAATCCCGGTGCACAAGATATTTCAACAATGGTAAACAAGTCCAGCAAGACCTCCCGGTGTGCCGACACCAAGATAGTAGCCGCACGTATCTCGTCTCAGGCCACAACCGGATGGGACAAGCTACGAGTAAAACCAGCCCTCAAGTTTCCCCAAGGTGGCCCCGCAGGCTGCCTGTTTCAGACCAACACCATCAGCACTGCCCCCCTGTATTAGGTTGAATAACGAACCTCGGATAGCGCTAACTCCCTATGCGTCAAATTTATTATCATGTTTAGTTATTATGTTGAGCAAATGGTAAAACCAATGTTGGGCCTTGCTGGAAGAGTTTTATTGAAAGCGAACTGTCAAGAGGGGCCCATAAACCCTCACCGGGTTAGGGACGCAAAATCAAGGAACATAACACCGGTATGACGGAAACTAGGGCGGCAAGAGTGGAACAAAACACCAGGCAGAAGTCCAAGCCTTCCACCCTTTACCAAGTATATAGATGTATTAATTAAATAAGAAATGATGTGATATCCCAAGATACCCATGATATCCATGTCCCAACATGGAACAAACTACAACTAGCAACGCTATAAGAGGGGCTGAGCAAAGCGGTGACATAGCCAAACAACGGTTTGCTAGGATGGTGAAAAAAGTTAGAGGCTATCATGGCAATTTGGGAGGCTTGATCAACAAGTGGTAGGTAGCGCGACATAGCGATAGCATCGAGACAACTAG
Organism: Triticum urartu; assembly: GCF_003073215.2. Classification (NCBI taxonomy): domain Eukaryota; kingdom Viridiplantae; phylum Streptophyta; class Magnoliopsida; order Poales; family Poaceae; genus Triticum; species Triticum urartu. Next base: position 307,137,132 of record NC_053026.1, read on the forward strand.
CAAAGCAAAGATAGTAGTGGTATCTAGAGTAACGGTCATCTTGCCTGAAATCCCGCTAGGAAGAAGAACGAGTCCATGAAGAAGACGAGCCAACGTAGTCAAACGGATCCTCACAATCGCAACGTAACCAGAACTATCAAGGAGAAGCGCAACCGGAAAGAAGCAAACAACATAGTTAACCAACAAGCAAAAACATGGCATGATGCACAATCAAGTATGATGCATGTCCAGTTTAAATAGGCACGGCATGGCTAAGTGCAACATATAATACTACAAATTAAATGGAGCTCAATATGCAATGAGTTGCACATTGACGAAACATCACATGAATTATTTAGTTCTCTCTTGTTTATGCTACTCATCAATATTAAATATTGGTTAACATGGCAAGAGGTGAAGCATAATAAAACTACCTATCCATGCAAGTTTAAATGAGGCCGGAACAACAACCAACAATTCCGTAGAATCCCCATGTGCATTTAGAAATTTAAAGCAAACAACAATTTTAAACATTTTAAATGTTGTTAACATGATGCGGATGACATATACAAGTTTTATGCAATTTTATGAAAAGGTTGACATGAGCATGTTATGAAGCATTTGGTCACCATGGCGGAACGAAAGGGGTGTCAGAGCGACGAATCCAAAAATGATGCCACGACAACATATCGGTTCTGGTAACTCATTGAGAGACCGGTGCAAAAGAAGTGTGATGGGAGCGTGTCACGCACGAATGGTGGGGTGATCCCGATAACCGGGTGTCCCACATGACGGTGGCAAGGAAACGAGTGACAATGTGCGACGAACAAGTCGGGTACGGTGCAAACATGAGCATCTCATACAACAAAAGCATTTATCCACGAGTCATCGTCTCGACGATTATACCTTCGAAGCGTGCATTTTCGGAGCGGATCATGTTCAATGCGGTGTAGGGGAAGTAGACATTCTCAAGATGGTCGTAGAGGAAGTAGTGGTACACATTCTAGAAGCCGTTCACGACGATTGTAGTCCAACTTAGTGATTCGAAGGTGTACTTTGCGAAAAACGGTCGTCGTGGTACTTGTCGGTCCATGAAGTTGATCTCAGAGGTCTTGTCGGATCTACAACGATGGTAGTCGTACACATATCGAAGAGGAACTTGGCATATCCATGTACTTGGCGTTCCGGTCTTGGCGGTGTAGATGTACACGCTGCCGGGATACTTGGTTATCCAAAACGAAGCATCACAACAGGCCTCCAGTCTTGCGAGGTATGAACCAACCGAAACAACACAAGGCGGTCTTGGCATCCAACGACGGGATCGGTGGTCGAAGGGCATGGATCGCTGCCCGCAAGGAACAAAACATGGAGGCGGCCGCGGGCAGCAGGGCGAGATAGGCAGAGGAGCGGGCGCGACGAGGAAGACGGGGTGCGCGCAACAGAGGCAAGCGACAGCACACGTCCATGGCCCGTGGAGAGGTCGAGTAGGGCGTTGAGGAGGACAACAGAGGCGATGGGCGGAGCAGAGGGGCCATGGCCGTTCGACGAAGGAAGGGACGGAGGGCGGCGCAAGCGGGAGGATGCGTTGGTGCTGGCAGCGGGAAGGTCTGGCGACGTAGCAAGGTGGAGGCGTGCAGGCGGGAGCAGAGGTTGGGCAGAGGCGCCGCGTCTGCTGGGTCTCCGGTGAGGCTGGTGGCGCTGGTTGAGGCGAGGGCAAGGAGCTCTGGTGGTCGGCTAGTGGTGCGGAGGCGACGTGGTCGACGGGGAGGCGCTGGGCCGTGTGGGTGTGAAGGGGATCGGGCGAGAGATGGTGTGGCGATGGGGATCGAAACAAAGGGGTGGTGGCGCTAGAGGAAGGACGAGGGGGAGAGGGTTCGATCGAGAGAGAGAGCAGGGGATCGGTCTAGGGTTAAGACAGGGTTAGGTGGGCCTGGGAGGCCGGCCCAGCTGCGGGTGTTCTATTGGGCTTCTCTCTTTTCCATTTACAGAAAAAGAAAAAAGAAAAGAGAGAAAAGGAAGAGGTTGGAGAAGGAGTATGGACTAGTGAGATATTTTCCTGAGATCGGGAAAATACGAATGATTTAACACAAATGGCTGGAAGGGTGTTGGGCAACCTAGATCCAAACTCATTTGAATTTAATTCGAATGAGTGGGTGAAAGAAGTCGATGTTTGGTAGGTCTAGAAACGTTTGAGAATTTTGGTGGAGCTCAGAAAAATAACGAAAAAAATTATGGACAAAGTTTAAGGTCAAGAAGTGAGATAACAAAGGCATGAGGAATTATTTTGCAAGTGTGTCAAACACTGGTGCACGTCGGTGCTAAACAAACAGTTTATAACCCCTTTCCGCGATGGCATTTGGAACCGGCGCCAAGTGAGTGTGGGCGATAGGGGGGTCCTTCCCACACGACCCAGAAACCGTCGAGGATATGCCCTCCTGGCACACACCTCGGCAAAATGAGGTCGTGTGCTACCGACGAGCGCTCAAATACGGAAATACGTATAGTAGAGCTAAAAATACAATTATACGGCGAAATTGTTTCTGGTCGCAAGTACATCCCACGCAGTCAGTCCCCGCTAAACGTTTCCGTTCGTATGTAAATCCCACACAGTCGCTCCAAGGGAAACATTCCCGTTCATAGGTACATCACACAAAAAAATTCGTTAAATCGTTTGTGATAGAGTTGCCATTGCACACGATATTAATAATTTTATTGTTTGCGTTATTGAATGCATCACACACGGTGCGTAGTAGAAACTATGTGGCAAAGGGTGTCCATCACACACACTTCTTATGTGGTAAATGTTTGCGCAAGGTGGCCTAACGCAAACAGTTTTCAAGAGAAAGTCGTGTGTGCAGTAGAGATTGATCGCACACGTAGTGGATCCTAGAAACGTTTCTAATCTCCATGTATATCGCAGACGTTTCTGTTTCGCAAACCGTGTGCAGTGTAATCCCTAATTTAAAAATCACATGTTTTGAATTTGAAAATAGGCAATCACTTATTTCATATCCAACCATGTTTATTACAAATATAGGTTCAACCACGAATCCATAATTCGATGCACAGGTGCATATACTGAAGAACTACAGAAGCACCAAGTAAAGAATGATGAACCATAGTTGTACTAAAGACTGTAAAGAGAGAGGCGAAAGACATTCTGGTTGCTGGAGAAGGTGAAGCGGAATGCCCATATTGTGCCCTCCTCGAGGCGTATTGCGCGCACGACTCTAGGCCAACCCCTTGTGATGGCTGCCCGTCCATCCTTCACTGTCTTCATTAGGACTTCTCGATGCTCATTGTAGTCTGGATGAAATACTTTAACCTTCATTGTGTGTCCACCAATCATGTACTTTGCGAGGTAATCTTGATTGAACTGCTTCGGGAACCACTGGGAACGAAGAAGATTCAGACATTGTTGTCTAACAACTCATTATGGGCAGTAAATAGAGAAGGCTGTAGAGTTTGTAGTTACCATCCTATAGCTCACTGTTGTGTTGGATAGAGCATAAACAAATAATTTGCTTGCCTCCATTCATATCTTTTTGCTAATAATCCTTATCAGTTTCCTCACTTGATGCTTGTTCATTAATATCTCATTGCCCCATACGCAAAAAGGGTCGATGTGTGGATCATTGCCAAGGGCATATGTACCTACAAGCAACAAGTTAATATTAGAAGCTAACTAGTGTCCAGGCCTGGATCTATATGCACTATATTATGGAACGACAGGGGGAGTGCAAGCCGAGGGATGAAGCTAACCTTGGCGGAAAATGGTGGCCACTCCCATTGTTGTCCTGCATAAGTAGTGGAAAGGCATGATAAGTACAACAATCTTAAAATCAAACAAATATAGCAAAGGTAAACAACATCATCTCCAAATGATAGCTTGAATGTGTTGGTTTCATCATGCTGTTAAAGCAGATATAAAATGGAAGGCAATGTTACCGATATCAGGCTTAACAGCCATCAAATATTGCAATTCAAACTGGTATTGTTGAAAATGAATAGAATGTAGGTAATGCTTAAACATCACACTGGATAAATGTGTAAAACTGAAATAAAGAGCATGTGTTAACTACACCAGGAGTAACTGGAACTAAATATAGCCGTTCAAACTGGTATTGATGTAGTCGAGAGGCACAGTTCCGACTTGCACATAATGAACAACACATTGTGAATAACTAAAATAAACAAGGCATAAATGACCAGTATAACAACCAAATATAGCCATTGAAAACTGGACAGGGTCTCACTGCAACCAACCTAACAAGCAAATACAGATAAACAGGGCATATGCTTGAAAACTAGACAAATGCTCACTTCAACCAACCTAACAAGCAGATAAAGATAAACAGGGCATCTGCTTGATAACTGGACAAATGCTAAAAAAAGCAACCTAACAACCAAATATAGATAAACAAGGCATCTGCTTGATAACTGGACAAATGCTAAAAAAAGCAACCTAACAAACAAATACGGATAAACAAGGCATCGGCTTGATAACTGGACAAATGCTCACTGCAACCAAACTAAGAACCAAATACAGATAAACAAGGCATCTGCTCGATAACTGAAAAAATTCTCACTCCAACCAACCTAACAACCAAATACAGATAAACAAGGCATCTACTCACTATAAACAACCAAATATAGCCATTCGTGAACTGAAGTGGACAATTCATACTTAAACATCACATAGACCTATTGAACAATACATTTTTGCATAACTGAAATAATTAAACACGGCACAGTTAAGGCACCACACGACAAATGCTACTACAACAAAGGGTACGGGTTGGCAAGCTAGAAAAGGTAAGATTTGCTGATAGAATGTTGCTTCACATTTCATGGACGGGATCCTTCCATTTGGAAGAGCACAGACCCATGGTGTGCTCTCTGATGTCACAGATGGGTTGTTTCACCTTGGAAGAACCTTTGTGGGCCCTCCTTGTGGTCGTGGTCGCGGTCGATGAGATCTGACTTGGCAAGTGAGGATCCCAAGCCACTGCCGTAGAACGTGTCCTTCAGAAATGACAAAATGGGCTCGATGGCGTATAAAGCTCGCAAATTCTTGACCGCTTGGCGGAGGAGATCAGAGGCAGGGCCATCGAAGAGATCGACGGTGGTTGAACCAGAGGGGTTGGGGATGGACCACTTAACCTGTGACATGGCCCGCGTGAAAAGCCATCGATGTGGACGAGCTTGATGTCGTAGCCAGCTTTCCTGAGATATAGTAATACGCTAGCCCGCTGACATGAAGCCTTCGGCATGGCAACGTAGTAAATGTCTTCGCCGGCTTCCGCGGCGGCGTGTTGCTCCGGGATCGATAGGTCGGGGCGAACGGTGGCCACCTCGCCAACGTCTGCCAGAGAGGCCATGATAAACCTCTTCTTGGACGAACGCTCGTCGGGCTCCCCGGGATACGTGGTCGAGCTTAGGCTGAGACATTCTGGAGCAGGGGATGTGGATCTAGCGGGGAGGGACACCGCAGGCCTCATCTAAAAACTCAGGGGGAGTGGGGCGATGGTATAGGAATCGCTGGGTAACGTGAACTTTATTATATATGCTAGGAGGAACGGGCAGACCGACAGGGGTTGTGTAGCACCCTCGATGCGACTATATCTCCCACGTGTCGAGGCACGACTTAGAGGCATAATCGCATTGAAGGCATATGTCGCAAGTTAGGCAATCTTCACAACATCCCATGTAATATAGATAATAAAAGGGGAGATAACATAGTTGGCTTACTCGCCATGTCAATCAAGTACATAAATAACATTACATCATCCAAACACTCATGGCCCGACTACGGCACCAAAATAAAAGATAACCCAACATGCGACACGGTCCCGATCACCCCCAACTGGGCACCACTACTGATCATCAGGAAAGGAAACATAGTATCGTTGAGAGTCTTCGTCGAACTCCCACTTGAGCTCAAGCGCGTCACCTGGAGCGGAATCATCAGGCCCTGCATCTGGTGTAATAGTAATCTGTGAGCCACAGGGACTCAGCAATCTCGCACCCTCGCGATCAAGACTATTTAATCTTATAGGTAAGGCAAGGTAAATATGTGGAGTTGCAGCAAGCAACTAGCAAATATGGTGGCTATCCTGTTCGCAAAAGAGAGCGAGAAGAGGAGGCAAAGCGCGAACGCATAACTAGAGGGCAAATCCTGCGGCAAACAGTACTCCAACACCGTGTCCACTTCCCGAACTCCGCCGAGAAGAGGCCATCACGGTAACACACTCAGTTGATTCATTTTAATTTAGTTAAGGTTCAAGTTATCTACAACCGGACATTAACAAATTCCCATCTGCCCATAACCGCGGGCACGGCTTTCGAAAGTTCAAATCCCTGCAGGGGAGTCCCAACTTAGCCCATGACAAGCTCTCACGGTCAACGAAGGAACCTCCTCCTGAGACGTTCCGATCAGACTCGGTACCTTGGTTCTTCAAGACACTTCGACAGGTTAAAACAAGACCAGCAACACCGCCCGAATGTGCCGACAAATCCCAATAGGAGCTGCACATATCTCGTTCTCGGGGCACACTCAGATGAGACATCCTACGAGTAAAACCAACCCTCAAGTTACCCCGAGGTGGCCCCGCAGTCTACTCGGTCGGACCAACACTCAGAGGAGCACTGGCCCAGGGGGGGCTAAAATAAGATGACCCTCGGGCTCCGGAAACCCAAGGGAAAAAGAGGCTAGGTGTCAAATGGTAAAACCAAGGTTGGGCATTGCTGGAAAAGCTTTAGTCAAGGCGAACTATCAAGGGGTTCCCATTATAACCCAACCGCATAAGGAACGCAAAATCCGGGAACATAACACCGATATGACGGAAACTAGGGCGGCAAGAGTGGAACAAAACACTAGGCGAGAGACCGAGCCTTCCACCCTTTACCAAGTGTATAGATGCATTAAGATAACAAGATAATATAATGATATCCCAACAAGTAAATAATATTCCAACAAGGAACGGTCTCCAATCTTCACCTGCAACTAGCAACGCTATAAGAGGGGCTGAGCAAAGCGGTAACATAGCCAATCAACGGTTTGCCAGGACAAAGCGCAAAACAAGTGACAATTAGGCTCAACTTTACTCATTTTGAACTGTACATGGTTTATTTAGTATAACCTACCTTTTTGCACGACAATTTTTCAACTAAGTTCCTCTCTTTTACAGATGACCATCATGCTACACCCGTCCAGGACACGGCACAACGGAGACACAGGCGCAGACGTACAGCAGGGACCCATTCCAAGGATTCTTTTTAGATTAAGACCCTGCGGAAACCTTTTTTACTGTCTCTTGTTGATACACATCCCTCGGATTCTCAGTACAATTGAGAAGGATGCTGACGTATTGGCATGTGGCCACGTCAGAATATTGCACGTACCTGGACACCAGGGGCTTATTACAAAGGGCACCGTTTAGGCCCGGTTTACATCATAAAGACCGAATACCTTAGGGAGTGTTCGGCAGTCGCGAGTTTGGCCTTATATGCATCAGCTCCGAATCATGTCTTTGGTCAAATGTTGGGTTTGCTCGGCTCCTGTGTTTTGCTGCCTTACGTTCCGCTCTATCGGCTAAGGTAGCACCAGGAGAACTACAGCGATTGTGCGTTGGTTCATCCGGACGAACACCTCAGTAGAGAAAGCCGAAAACTGACTGTCATGATATAGCGTGAGACTGGTCAACCACTCGATGACCTAGCAGATCTTCGGGATTCCTCCGCCTTAACGAAGGGCCGTTTCCCGGCCAGGCATGTACGTCCGCCGAATCGGATGAGCGCGGAGCCACCAGGGGCTATATAGTAGCCCCACTGTCAAACTCCTCTGGCTAAGTGAAAGTGTTAAAGCATTATAGTCCGTTGCCTAGTTCGCTGCGCTATCACCTCCTTAATGGACCAAGACGTTGGATCAAGTGTGAACATGCGTCTTCTGCGAACACCCCCGCATTATATGCGTGGGGGCTGAAGCCGACGACTGCCATCTTTCAGGTTATATACATATATACATAAACGGCCGCACAGGAGGCATCATAGCACTTTCGGGCAAAAGTATAAATACAGCCTTGATAAATTCAATAAAACATTGTTTGTACAATGGGACTACATGTCACTGGAAAATAATATTCTTCGAGCAAGGACCTTCTTCAAAGTAGTGCTCGGCAGCCACTCGGCCTATGGCCGAACCCTGTGCCGCAACAGTGGTGGCCTCCATCTCCGCCCAGTATGTTTTGACACGGGCAAGGGCCATCCCGCACCTCTATGCACGCTGATCTCTTTACAGCATCGATGCGTGGCATAGCTTCAATGAATTGCTGCACTAAGCTAAAGTAGCTACTCATCCTTGGCCCTCCCGGCCACAGGTGATCCACAACGGACCTCATGGCAAGTCCGGACAACCTATGGAGCTCGGCCCAACCGGTCAATCGCTCATTCAGCAGCAGCGGACGGACTGGAGCGTGAAACTATGACCAGAACATCTTTTCCACTTCGGGACCTTTCTGATCCTTGAGGTACTCGGCTGCATCAGCAGCACTTGCAGCCAAAACCATGTACGCGTCCGCAGACCCCCATAGCCGGTCCAGAGGGGCATACTTCGGATCTCCGAACCCAACAAGAAGGGCTTCCTAGACACGATATCTACAGCTTGATTCAGCTCCTCCTTCGTCGCTCTAATTTTGGAGTGGGCTTCCTTGGCAGCCACTCGGGCCTTCTCCAGGTCCGTCGCCTTCGCCCGGTTTTCCTCTTCAAGAAGCCGGTAACGGTCAGCAGCATCTTTTAACTCCACGGCCATCTTGGCAATTTTTTCTTTGCTCTCGCAATGTGCGGCCTGTTCGGCCCTTAACTCTTCGGCCGCCTGTAAAGCGGCCGCATTGCCACTCCTTGCTTGCTCCTTGGCTCGAGCAAGCTCCGCCCGAAGGGTCTCCACGGTGGCTGCTCCATCTGCAGTCACAACATATAAAAGATATTGGCATCATGCTGCTCTTATTATGTGAAGATCACCAGAAAAATCACTCACCCTGTGCCTCATCAAGCCGCTTGTTGACAAGCACGAGGTCGGCATATGCCGCATCCAGTTGCCGCTTTAGTTTGGCAACCCCATCAGTCCGGCTAACCACCGGAGCTTCAACCACCTGCACATAAAGGCGGTCTGGTTATTACCTGGGACTATGATCCTCTGTTTGCCGCCGTTTTCGACGACAACCAGAGTCTCAGGGGCTACTATCTTGCATAGGCATACCTAACATATGCGATACTATTAAAGGCATACATTATTTTACGTACCTCAAAGCCTTTCAGCAGACTCATAAAAGCTTCGTGCAAACTGCTTTCAGCGGATGAAATCCTTTCAATTACCGTACCCATTAGTGTACGATGCGCTTCCGAGACGACAGCTTTCCCTAGAAGATCCTTCAGCGCGTCCGACCGCACACAGTACGGACCCTTGCTATCGCTCTCCTCAGGAGCCGGATACTGGGGATGTCGGGCAGCCAAAGCGTTATCCTCTGGCGATATTGGATCCGGAGATACCCTTCACGATGACACTTCAAGGACGCCCGCTTCTTGAGCTGGGGAGTCCGGGGGAGGCGTTTCGCTCTCCATCATCTCCAGAAGAAGATCCCCTGAAGATGAACTCTGTCGAGAAGGGCTACGATCCGGACTACAATTTACAAGCATCGATTATTGTCTTCGGAAGTAAGGTAGGATATCTTCACTAGGGCGGCAAGAATGGAACAAAACACTAGGCGAGAGGCCGAGCCTTCCACCCTTTACCAAGTATATAGATGCATTAAGATAACATGGCAATATAATGATATCCCCAACAAGTAAATAAATGATGTTCCAACAAGGAACGGCCTCCAATCTTCACCTGCAACTAGCAACGCTATAAGAGGGGCTGAGCAAAGCGGTAACATAGCCAATCAACGGTTTGCCAGGACATGGTGGGTTAGAGGTTTGACATGGCAATTTGGGAGGCTTGAAAGCAAGTGGTAGGCATCGTAGCATAGGCATAGCAAAAGAGCGAGCATCTAGCAAAGCAAAGATAGTAATGATTTCGAGGGTATGATCATCTTGCCTACAAAGTTGTCAGAGTTGACTGGATCCTCGAAAGCAAACTCAACGGGCTCCTCGTTAGCGAACTCGTCTCCCGGCTCTACCCAAACAAGACAAACAAGCAAACGGAACACAATCAACCACGTGCAAAGATCAATCAATAGGATGCAAGGATGGTATGCTATGCGGGATGCGATGCGGGATGCATATGCAAGATTTGACAAGAGATGCATGAACCTGGCCTCAACTTGGAAAACCAAGTGTGCCACTGAAAAGATGAGATGAAATTGCTTGAAAAAGATATAAAGAACGCCGGAATGGGAGTTACGGTTTGGAAATGGCAAGCAATTCAAATATGACACCGGTCTGCGATTTACAGCAAGTAGCCAACTAAATGCAACAAGATGAACATGCTACAGCACACAAACATGGCAACAAAATACATGGCAGGGATGTATTCAAGATGCTTAACAAAATTCTAGCACTGAGCTACGACCAATTCATCCATTAACAGGTTCAAACAAGCATGGCAAAAATGCATATGACAAACAGATCTCAGACTTAGTGAAATTAACACTTGTCTGGAATCTCAGATCAGATAGCACTCTTCGGAGCAACAAAACTACATGCTACAGGACCTGAATATGGCAAAGTAAATCATGGCATGGAGCTACTCAAAGAGCTTAACAAAAGTCCCTTAGTGACCTTGAGCCAAAAGGGATCAGAAAATACATTTGCAAGCATGTGAACATGGCAAAAACATAATCAGTTCTCAGACTTAGTGAAAACTGGAGCATGCTGAAAACAGATATCAAGTAGGCATGTTTACGAGCTCGATGCACTCACTACAGAGCAAGTCATGACAATATAAGCATACAACCATCAAGGATACACAAAATTCAAGCTAGACATGGCAAGAACAATAGCATAGCATGCACGAATCAACTACAACATCATCGGCAAAATCGCTAACAAGTAGACAATCTGCCCAGATTCACGAAATGACAAAAGTAGAGCTCGATTGACTCAAGCTAGGGTGCTCCATAATTGCAAACAAAGACATGGATGGATATAGCACTACAAGAGTAACAAAACATCCTTACTGATCATCCTCAAAAGAGGCACGGATCACTAGGAAAAAACATGAACATATGGCCATATGAGATAAACAGCTCAAGGACTTAGTGGAAATGCTAAGTCCCTGAAATCAGCATTACCAAGTGCCTCACTTTGCAAGCTTGTGCTAGTCACCACACACATCACAAAAATACATGGGTTGCACCTCTGGAAATATGGCAAAACCCTTAACAAAACATATGTAGAGCTCATGGGCATATCATGCACACAATAATCATGGCAAAAATGACAAATATCTAAATGGAGTAGCAGATCTGACAAATATCTCAAGTAGCCCTCTTCTAACAGCATTTCAGGCATCAAGATGAACTCAAATGAAAATGATGCAATGGAATGAAATGATGTGCTCTCTGAGACGAACATTTTGATATTCTACACGCATAAATCGGATCTACGATGAGAGAGTTATGACATGCCAAAGTTTGCAAATATTTAGGGTTCGGGGATGAAAAGTCAACCGTCTCGAATCTGGATCTGGATCTGGCGCGTATACTGTTCACCGGAGCATGGACTTCGAGGCACCGCCGTAGATGGACTTGACAGCCGGCGATTTCCGGAGCTGCGAAGGCCGGCGGAGGGACGCGGGCGCCGGTGGCTGAGGCGGCGGGCGCCGGTGATGGAGGCCGCGGTGGCCGGCGAGCAAGGAGCGGCGGAGGACGGCGGTCGCCGACGAGGGGCGGCCGCGACGGAGGTCGCCGGCGTCGGTGTCTACGGCGGCCGGAGCGGCGGAGTAGCAGGGCGGCTCGGGCGGCGCACGACCGCGCGGGAGGAGGAGGAAGACCCGGGCGGCGGCGGACGATGGGCTCGCGGGGGGCCGACTTGGGCCTCCCGGGCCGGAGCGATGGAGGCGGCGCAGGGGGGCCATGTGGCAGCTCCTGAGTGGTGGCGGCGATGTGTCCGCCGGCCGGCGGACGTGTCCGACCGCGCGGAGAGGAGCGGGGCTAGGGTTAGGGGTGGAATGACCCGAAAATTACAGGGGAGATGCTATTTTATAGGTAGAGGGAGCTAGGAGAGTCCAAATGAGTGCGGTTTTCGGCCACGCGATCGTGATCGAACGCTCTAGATGATGGAGAGGGTTTAGGTGGGTTTTGGGCCAAATTGGAGGGGTGTTGGGCTGCAACACACACGAGGCCTTTTCGGTCCCTCGGTTAACCGTTGGAGTATCAAAAGAAGTCCAAATGATACGAAACTTGACAGGTGGTCTACCGGTAGTAAACCAAGGCCGCTTGGCAAGTCTCGGTCCAACCCGGAAATGTTTAATCTCCACACACAAAAGAAAGGTAGAAAATACCACCGGAGGAGAACGAAGCGCCGGAATGCAAAACGGACAACGGGGAAAATGATCGAATGCATGAGATGAACACGTATGCAAATGCAATGCACATGATGACATGATATGAGATGCATGACAACAGCAACAACACACGGAGGCAAAAACCCGAACCCGAGAAAATAAAATAACTTAACGCCGAAAACGGCAAGAGTTGGAGTACAAATTGGGTAAGTTACATCCGGGGTGTTACAACACTCCACCACTACGAAAGGATCTCGTCCCGAGATCTAGGACTGAAAGAACGCCGGGTACTTAGAACGGAGGTGATCCTCGCGTTCCCAGGTAGCTTCACGGTCGGAATGGTGTGACCACTTGACTTTGAGAAATTTGATTGACTTGTTGCGAGTCTTGCGTTCAGTCTCTTCGAGAATAGCAACGGGGTGCTCACGATAGGAGAGATCTTCTTGGAGCTCAATGTCCTCGAAGTTGACGGTGCGGTCAAGAGTCTTGAAGCACTTTCGAAGCTGAGAGACATGGAACACATCATGAACATTTGCAAAGTTTGAAGGAAGCTCGAGTTGATAGGTGAGATCGCCTCTCTTGCTAACAATTTGAAAGGTCCCACGTATCTGGGGGCAAGCTTCCCTTTGATACCGAAGCGGCGAGTACCTTTCATAGGAGAGACGCGGAGGTATACATGATCTCTGATCTCGAAAGCCAAATCACGGTGCTTACTGTCATAGTAGCTCTTCTGACGGGATTGGGCTGCTTTGAGGTTATCTCGAATGACTTTGCACATTTCCTCTGCCTCTGTGATCAAGTCATTACCGAGAAGCTGACGCTCACTGGTTTTAGACCAGTTGAGAGGGGTACGGCACTTCCTACCATACAGAATTTTAAATGGGGCCTTGCCCGAACTTTCTTGAAAACTGTTGTTGTAGGAGAATTCAGCATATGGAAGACAATCCTCCCACTTCATGCCGAAGGAAATCACACAAGCCCTGAGCATATCTTCAAGAATCTGGTTGACACGCTCGACTTGACCGCTAGTTTGAGGATAGAAAGTTGTGCTGAAGCGGATGTTGGTGCCCATGGCCTTCTGAAAAGAATCCCAAAACTTGGAGGTAAAGATGCTGCCACGGTCTGAAGAGATCACTTGTGGAATACCGTGCAGAGAGACAATTCGAGAGGTATAGAGTTCCGCCAATTGAGCTGCAGTGATTAACTCTTTGATAGGCAGAAAGTGAGCCACTTTGGTGAGTTTGTCGATGACAACGAATATAGCATCATTGCCACGCTTGGACTTTGGAAACCCAGTCACGAAGTCCATTTCAATGTGGTCAAACTTCCATTCTGGAATGTCAAGAGGTTGGAGGAGACCCGTTGGCCTTTGATGTTCTGCCTTCACTCTTCTGCAGACATCACATTCATTCACGAACTGAGCAATCTCGCGCTTCATTCGAGTCCACCAATAAGCCTGCTTGAGGTCCTGATACATCTTCGTGCTCCCAGGGTGGATGGAGAGGAGAGAATTGTGAGCCTCGTTCATGATCGCTTTACGGAGTTCACCTTTGGGCACAACAATACGATCCTCGAAGAAGAGAGTATCCTTGTCATCAAGGCGGTAGCACTTGTACTTGGGTTGACTCTTGGCAATCCCAATCTTCACCTTTTTCACCATAGCATCAAGAAGCTAGGCTTGGCGAATCTGGTCTTCCAAGGTAGGAGAGACTTGAAGGTTGGCGAGGAAACCTTGAGGAACAACTTGCAGGTTAAGTTTGCGGAAAGCTTCACAAAGCTCGGGTTTATAAGGCTTGAGAATAAGACTGTTGCAATAAGCCTTTCTGCTCAATGCGTCAGCAATCACATTGGCCTTGCCTGGAGTATACTCGATACTCGGATTATACTCTTGAATCATTTCGACCCATCGAGTTTGCCTGAGGTTGAGATTAGGCTGAGTGAAGATGTACTTGAGACTCTTGTGATCAGTGAAAATGTTCACTTTTCTTCCCAATAAGAGATGTCTCCAAGTCAAAAGAGCATGCACAACTGCCGCCAACTCGAGGATGAGTGGGGTAGTTCTTCTCATTGGGCTTCAACTGGCGAGAGGTATAAGCAACAACTTTCTTCTCTTGCGTCAACACTGCGCCAAGACCTTGGAGAGAGGCATCACAAAAGACCTCGTACGGCTTGGATTCATCAGGCGGAGTCAAAACTAGAGCAGTGATCAATTTCTCTTTCAAAGTGTTGAAAGCAATGTCACACTCCGGAGACCAAACGTACTTGACGTGCTTCTGGAGAAGATTTGAGAGAGGCTTCGCGATCTTGGAGAAGTTTTCAATGAATCTTCGGCAATAGCTTGCGAGACCGAGGAACCTACGGAGTTGCTTCACGTTCTGAGGAGATTCCCAATTCACAATTGCAGACACCTTCTAAGGATTCACCGCGATGCCCTTGGCAGAGATGATATGACCAAGATAAAGAACCTCATCGAGCCAAAATTTGCACTTGGAGAACTTGGCATAGAACTGATGTTCCCTGAGCTTATCGAGTACCAAACGCAAGTGTTTGGCATGATCTTCCTTGTTCTTCGAGAAAACCAGAATGTCGTCGAGATAGACCAAAACGAAGTCATTGGTGTAGGCGTTGAAGATGAAGTTCATCATGCGAGAGAACGTCGGAGGAGCGTTGACGAGGCCAAAAGACATGACAGTGTATTCATATGAACCATAGCTTGTCCTGAAAGCCGTCTTGGGAATATCTTGCTCTCAAATTCGAATCTGATGATAACCCATACGGAGATCAAGCTTGGAGAATACTTGGGCACCTTTGAGTTGTTCGAACAGCTCGTTGATGTTGGGAAGTGGGTATTTGTTCTTGATGGTCTTCTTGTTCAATGGATGGTAATCAACACAAAGTCGGTCCGTTCCATCCTTCTTCTTCACAAAAAGAACACCACAACCCCACGGAGAAGAACTAGGCCGGATGAGACCCATTCTCTCTTGAATATCGAGTTGCTTCTTCAGCTCCTTCAACTCTTCAGGTTCGAGCTTGTAAGGACGCTTGCACACAGGTTCCGAGCCGGGCTCAAGATCGATGACGAATTCAACTGGCCGGTGCGAAGGCATTCCTGGGAGCTCTTCTGGAAAGATGTCTTGATATTCGCAAACGACTAGAATTTGAGAGATGGCATCCAGTTCACCCCTCCCATTGAGAGAAAACAGACGGATGGTATCATCACGAGCGGCAAAGACAATTACATCCCAAGACGAATGAGTCAATTGAATCTGCCTGGCTGCACAATCAAGCTGAGCCTTGTGCTTAGAAAGCCAATCCATTCCGAGAATAAGATCAATATCCGAGTTACCAAGAACCACCGGAGAAGAGAGAAACTTGTAATCGCCCAACGTGATAGAGATATCGGGAGCAACCAAGCTAGAAGTCAAAAGCTTGCCGGGAGAAACAACTTGCATGACTTTGGGCATGATCTCAGTATCAACATTGTGCTTCGATGCAAAAGGGCATGACAAGAAAGAATGCGATGCACCAGTGTCAAAAAGAACTTTTGCAGGAATATCGTTAACTGGAAGGTTACCCATGATGACATCTGACGAGTCCTCTGCCTGAGCTGCATTCATCAAATTGACCTTGGCGTGCTTGGGGTTATGCTTGACCACAGCTGTACTTGCCAATCTTACAGGAGGAGGAGGAGGAAGACGCCTCTGGTTGAAACACTTGTTGGCATAGTGACCCTTCTGTTGGCACTTGTTGCACGTGACCTCTGAAAGCGGACGGTGGTATGGAGCACTCGATCTTGGAACTTGAGACGAAGTCTTGTTCTGAAAGCCAGGGTTGGGTGGGTGGGAAGATCCACTGCCACCTTTGCTCTTCTGCTGATACGGCTGACGGAACGGAGGAGGAGGAAGCCAATACTTCTGCTGCTTGGCCACTTGAGTAGAGGAAGAAGGAGTAGCATCTCTGACTCGCTTCTTGGAAGCATCACACCTCAGTTGAGCGGCCTCTTGCTTCAGTGCCATGTTGTAGAACTCATCGTACCTCAAGGGTTCAAAGAGAACAAGAGCTAGCTGAATTTCTTCTCTGAGACCACCCCTAAACTGGTATATCATGCTCTTCTCATCAGGTACGTCTTGCTTGGCAAAGCGGGCGAGCTTCTGGAACAACTTGTTGTAGTCATAGACAGACAAAGAGCCTTGCTTCAGGTTGTGGAATTCCTCACGCTTGCTTTCAACCACGCTTTGAGGGATATGATGAGCTCTGAAATCTTGACGGAATTCATCCCAAGTGATAACACGTCCACCTCTGGAATCCTTGTACTGCTGGAACCATTCTGCAGCTTGGTCTTTGAGTTGGAAGGAAGCGAACTTGACAAAGTTCTCAGGCCTGACGTTACTGCACTTGAAATGCTTACATAGATCCACAAGCCAATCGTCAGCATCAGTTGCCTCAACACAATTGCTGAAAGTCTTTGGCCCATTAGCAAGGAACTGGTTGAGTGTAGCAAAGTGATTCTGATTGTTGCCTTGGTTCCCTTGGTTGCCTTGATTGCGCTCTTGAAGAATTTGCATGATCAACTGTGTGTTTGCATTGGTTGCGGCCATCACAGCTTGCCATGCCTCCGGAGGAGGTGGAGGTGGTGGCGGATCAGGATTCAGAGTCGTGCGTGTTGGAGGAGCCATCCTGAAGAGGTTGACATCCATTAGCACATTGATAGGCAAATATTGAAGCTGAATCCAATGGAATGAAAATTGCAACATATAGTCTTCACATCCGAACAAAATGAACGAATGCATTCCTCTTGAAATGGTCACACATCCATAAATTGAGAAGCCACTTAGAATTAAGGTAGAGAAATAAATCAACAAGGTACGGATCAAGAACGAATAATCAGTAAGAAATCCCAATCTCAAACCAATATTTGTGGAAGAAGAACTAGAGCTACGAGAATTCCCAGCTATGAAACTCCCAAACCTTTCCGGTTATGCAATCAGGTGTTGGGGATACAGGGGAAGCATAATATCTCACCCAAATATAGCAAATCCTACATCCAGCTGTATCCATCCTTCAACACATAACCAAGAAAAACTTCGGAAACCATCTACCTCAACCTTCGAAAAGCATCCGTTATACAAGTTATGGCGATACTCCCGAACTCCCGCCCCAGTACTGGGTGGCGTCGAGGTTATCTCACCAACAAACTGCATAAAAGAGATTTTCGATGTCGGCGTACTAAACTCAGGTATTCCAGAACTGCAGCGATAAAATTATGACGACAACACCTCAGAGCTCAACTCCCCGGGACACTTCCACAAAACCCCTGACAGGAGGCACCAAGACAATGTTCTTGTCATAAAACCATCGGAACGATTCCAGGATACCCGCGTGATCCAAAAAAAATTTTTAGTGAAATTTGAGAAGAGAAGAGTCAAAACTCTACGTCAGGATGCCTTACCAGAGCGATGAGGAGACTGGGAAGTAAAAAGAGTTCCTAAACTCTCCGATATATAATTCCTAAATGACTCAAAACATTTTTCTAGACACAACTCGGCTGCTAAAACGATCAAGCAATGGGGCTCCTAAGGTCGGGGAAGGCTCTGATTACCAACTTGTAACACCCTCGATGCGACTATATCTCCCACGTGTCGAGGCACGACTTAGAGGCATAATCGCATTGAAGGCATATGTCGCAAGTTAGGCAATCTTCACAACATCCCATGTAATATAGATAATAAAAGGGGAGATAACATAGTTGGCTTACACTCGCCACGTCAATCAAGTACATAAATAACATTACATCATCCAAACACTCATGGCCCGACTACGGCGCCAAAATAAAAGATAACCCAACATGCGACACGGTCCCGATCACCCCCAACTGGGCACCACTACTGATCATCAGGAAAGGAAACATAGTATCGTTGAGAGTCTTCGTCGAACTCCCACTTGAGCTCAAGCGCGTCACCTGGAGCGGAATCATCAGGCCCTGCATCTGGTGTAATAGTAATCTGTGAGCCACAGGGACTCAGCAATCTCGCACCCTCGCGATCAAGACTATTTAAGCTTATAGGTAAGGCAAGGTAAATATGTGGAGCTGCAGCAAGCGACTAGCAAATATGGTGGCTATCCTGTTCGCAAAAGAGAGCGAGAAGAGGAGGCAAAGCGCGAACGCATAACTAGAGGGCAAATCCTGCGGCAAACATTACTCCAACACCGTGTCCACTTGTAACGCCCTCGATGCGGCTATATCTCCCACGTGTCGAAGCATGACTTAGAGGCATAACCGTATTCAAAGCAATGTCGCAAGTGAGGTAATCTTCGCAAACAACCCATGTAATACAATAGGGGAAAAGATACATAGTTGTCTTACAATCGCCACTTCACACAATTACATGAATAAAGCATTACATCATCCAGATACAAACAAGGTCCGACTACGGAACCAAAATAAAAGAAGAACCCCAAATGCGACAAATGTCCCCGATCAACCCCAACTGGGCTCCACTACTGATCAACTGGAAATGGAAACAACATAACGAACACGATCTTCATCGAGCTCCTCCTTGAGCTTGGTTGCGTCATCTGCACGGTTCAATGGCACCTGCAAGCTGGTTTTGGAAGTATCTGTGAGTCACGGGGACTCAGCAATCTCGCACCCTCGCGATCAAGACTATTTAAGCTTATGGGTAAGGTAAAAGGTATGAGATGGAGCTGCAGCAAGCAACTATCATATATGGTGGCTAACATACGCAAATGAGAGCGAGAAGAGAAGGAAAAGCACGGTCGATAAAAGTATGATCAAGAAGTGATCCTATAGCAACCTACGTCAAGCATAACTCCAACACCGTGTTCACTTCCCGGACTCCGCCGGAAAGAGACCATCACGGTTACACACGTGGTTGATGTATTTTAATTAAGGTCAACTTCAGGTTTTCTACAACCGGACATTAACAAATTCCCATCTGCCCATAACCACGGGCACGGCTTTCGAAAGTTCAAATCCCTGCAGGGGTGTCCCAACTTAGCCCATGACAAGCTCTCACGGTCAACGAAGGAATAGACCTCCTCCCGAGACATTCCAATCAGACTCGGTATCCCGGTTCTTCAAGACATCCTCGACAATGGTAAAACAAGTCCAGTAAAGCCGCCCGATGCGCCGACATCCTGATGGGAGCTGCACATATCTCGTTCTCAGGGCAACACCGGATAGGTCAAGCTACGAGTAAAACCAGCCCTCAAGTTTCCCCGAGGTGGCCCCGCAGGCTGCCCATTTCGGACCAACACTTAGACAAGCACTGGCCCGGGGGGGTTAAAATAAAGATGACCCTCGGAATGCGCGACTCCCAAGGGAAAAAGGATAGGTGGCGAATGGTAAAACCAAGGTTGGGCCTTGCTGGAGGAGTTTTATTCAAAGCGAACTGTCAAGGGGTTCCCATTATAACCCAACCGCGTGAGGAACGCAAAATCCGGGAACATAACACCGATATGACGGAAACTAGGGCGGTAAGAGTGGAACAAAACACTAGGCGAGAGGCCGAGCCTTCCACCCTTTACCAAGTATATAGATGCATTAAGATAACATGGCAATATAATGATATCCCCAACAAGTAAATAAATGATGTTCCAACAAGGAACGGCCTCCAATCTTCACCTGCAACTAGCAACGCTATAAGAGGGGCTGAGCAAAGCGGTAACATAGCCAATCAACGGTTTGCCAGGACATGGTGGGTTAGAGGTTTGACATGGCAATTTGGGAGGCTTGAAAGCAAGTGGTAGGCATCGTAGCATAGGCATAGCAAAAGAGCGAGCATCTAGCAAAGCAAAGATAGTAATGATTTCGAGGGTATGATCATCTTGCCTGCAAAGTTGTCAGAGTTGACTGGATCCTCGAAAGCAAACTCAACGGGCTCCTCGTTAGCGAACTCGTCTCCCGGCTCTACCCAAACAAGACAAACAAGCAAACGGAACACAATCAACCACGTGCAAAGATCAATCAATAGGATGCAAGGATGGTATGCTATGCGGGATGCGATGCGGGATGCATATGCAAGATTTGACAAGGGATGCATGAACCTGGCCTCAACTTGGAAAACCAAGTGTGCCACTGGAAATATGAGATTAAATCGCTTGAAAACGATATAAAGAACGCCGGAATCGGAGTTACGGTTTGGAAATGGCAAGCAATTCAAATATGACACCGGTCTGCGATTTACAGTAAGTAGCCAACTAAATGCAACAAGATGAACATGCTACAGCACTCAAACATGGCAACAAAATACATGGCAGGGATGTATTCAAGATGCTTAACAAAATTCGAGCACTGAGCTACGGCCAATTCATCCATTAACAGGTTCAAACAAGCATGGCAAAAATGCATATGGCAAACAGATCTCAGACTTAGTGAAATTAACACTTGTCTGGAATCTCAGATCAGATAGCACTCTTCGGAGCAACAAAACTACATGCTACAGGACCTGAACATGGCAAAGTAAAGCATGGCATGGAGCTACTCAAAGAGCTTAACAAAAGTTCCTTAGTGACCTTGAGCCAAAAGGGATCAGAAAATACATTTGCAAGCATGTGAACATGGCAAAAACATAATCAGTTCTCAGACTTAGTGAAAACTGGAGCATGCTGAAAACAGATATCAAGTAGGCATGTTTACGAGCTCAATGCACTCACTACAGAGCAAGTCATGATAATATAAGCATACAACCATCAATAATACACAAAATTCAAGCTAGACATGGCAAGAACAATAGCATAGCATGCACGGATCAACTACAACATCGGCAAAATCGCTAACAAGTAGACAATCTGCCCAGATTCACGAAATGACAAAAGTAGAACTCGATTGACTCAAGCTAGGGTGCTCCATAATTGCAAACAAAGACATGGCTGGATAGATCACTACAAGATTAACAAAACATCCTTACTGATCATCCTCAAAAGAGGCACGGATCACTAGGAAACAACATGAACATATGGCCATATGAGATAAACAGCTCAAGGACTTCGTGGAAATGCTAAGTCCTTGAAATCAGCATTACCAAGTGCCTCACTTTGCAAGCTTGTGCTAGTCACCACACACATCACAAAAATACATGGGTTGCACCTCTGGAAATATGGCAAAACCCTTAACAAAACATATGTAGAGCTCATGGGCATATCATGCATACAATAATCATGGCAAAAATGACAAATATCTAAATGGAGTAGCAGATCTGACAAATATCTCAAGTAGCCCTCTTCTAACAGCATTTCGGGCATCAAGATGAACTCAAATGAAAATGATGCAATGGAATGAAATGATGTGCTCTTTGAGACGAACATTTTGATATGCTACACGCACAAATCGGATCTACGATGAGAGAGTTATGACATGTCAAAGTTTGCAAATATTTAGGGTTCGGGGATGAAAAGTCAACCATCTCGAATCTGGATCTGGATCTGGCGCGTATACTGTTCACCGGAGCACGGACTTCGAGGCACCACCGGAGATGGACTTGACAGCCAGCGATTGCCGGAGCTGTGGAGGCCGGCGGAGGGACGCGGGCGCCGGTGGCCGAGGCGGCGGGCGCCGGTGATGGAGGCCACGGTGGCCGGCGAGCAAGGAGCGGCGGAGGACGGCGGTCGCCGGCGAGGGGCGGCCGCGACGGAGGTCGCCGGCATCAGTGTCTGCGGCGGCCGGAGCGGCGGAGTAGCAGGGCGGCTCGGGCGGCGCACGACCGCGCGGGAGGAGGAGGAAGACCCGGGCGGCGGCGGACGATGGGCTCGCGGGGGCCTGACTTGGGCCTCCTGGGCCAGAGTGATGGAGGCGGCGCAGGGGGCCACGTGGCAGCTCCTGAGTGGTGGCGGCGATGTGTCCGGCGGCCGGCGGACGTGTCCGGCCGCGCGGAGAGGAGCGGGGCTAGGGTTAGGGGTGGAATGACCCGAAAATTACGGGGGTGATGCTATTTTATAGGTAGAGGGAGCTAGGAGAGTCCAAATGAGGTGCGGTTTTCGGCCACGCGATCGTGATCGAACGCTCTAGATGATGGAGAGGGTTTAGGTGGGTTTTGGGCCAAATTGGAGGGGTGTTGGGCTGCAACACACACGAGGCCTTTTCGGTCCCTCGGTTAACCGTTGGAGTATCAAACGAAGTCCAAATGATACGAAATTTGACAGGCGGTCTACCGGTAGTAAACCAAGGCCGCTTGGCAAGTCTCGGTCCAACCCAGAAATTTTTAATCCCCACACACAAAAGAAAGGTAGAAAAGACCACCGGAGGAGAACGAAGCGCCGGAATGCAAAACGGACAACGGGGAAAATGCTCGAATGCATGAGATGAACACGTATGAAAATGCAATGCACATGATGACATGACATGAGATGCATGACAACGGCAACAACATACGGAGGCAAAAACCAGAACCCGAGAAAATAAAATAATTTAACGCCGGAAACGGCAAGAGTTGGAGTACAAATTGGGTAAGTTACATCCGGGGTGTTACAGGTTGGCGGTGGCGCCGGCGGCCGCCGTGAGCTAGGGTTTGAGGGGGGGAGGGGTGAGTGGGGGACTGTGGAGGGGGTGGTGTTTGAGGATACGCCGCGGCTGAGGGAGTCCTGGATTTGGGGGTCTCCGGACAGCCGGACTATATCCTTTGGCCGTACTGTTGGACTATGAAGATACGAGATTGAAGACTTCGTCCCGTGTCCGGATGGGACTCTACATGGCGTGGAAGGCAAGCTAGGAAATACGGATATGCATATCTCCTCCTTTGTAACCGACCTTGTGTAACCCTAGCCTCCTCCGGTGTCTATATAAATCAGAGGGTTTTGGTCCGTAGGACAACATACAATCATACCATAGGCTAGCTTCTAGGGTTTAGCCTCTCTGATCTCGTGGTAGATCAACTCTTGTACTACTCATATTATCAAGAATAATCAAGCAGGACGTAGGGTTTTACCTACATCCAGAGGGCCCGAACCTGGGTAAAACATCGTGTCCCCTGCCTCCTATTACCATCCGCCTTAGACGCACAGTTCGGGACCCCCTACCCGAGATCTGCCAGTTTTGACGCCAACATTGGTGCTTTCATTGAGAGTTCCTCTGTGTCGTCATCATTAGGCTTGATGGCTCCTTCAATCATCGATAGTGATGCAGTCCAGGGTGAGACTTTTCTCCCTGGACAGATCTCTTTATTCGGCGGCTCCGCACTGCGGGCTAACTCACTTGGCCATCTGGAGCAGATCGAGAGCTACACCCCTGGCTATCAGGTCAGATTTGGAAACTTAAACTACACAGCCGACATCCACGGAGACTTGATCTTCGATGGATTCGGGCCCTTGCCGAGTGCGCCGCACGGTCACGATGAGCATGATTTAGCTCTACCATCGGACAGTGTTCGGGAGATCGCACCGGTGACCGCTCCGAACCTCAATTCGGAGCCAATTGCACCATCCAGGGACAGGTGGATAGACCCCGCAATGGAGGCCGCATTTTCATTGGCAATCGAGCTGAGTATCGACCTTACCCTTCACGAGAGTCGTGGCGCCAAACTGTCGGATTCTTCCCCGGCCACGGACTCCGAACCGCCTATGCTCGTGCCTATCGGATCCGATTGGGCGCCGGTCATGGAGTTCACCTCCGTGGATATCTTTTAGCACTCGCCCTTTGGCGACATACTGAGCTCATTAAGGTCTCTCTCCCTGTCAGGAGAGTCCTGGCCGAACTATGTTAGGTAGGATTGGGATGCGGATGAAGAAGAAATTCGCTGCCCACCCACCACCCACTTAGTAGCCACTGTCGACGATTTGACCGACATGCTCTACTTCGACTCCGAAGACATCAACGGTATGGATGACGATGCAGGAGACGAACAGGAACCACTACCCACAGGGCACTGGACGCCCACTTCATCATATGATGTATACATGGTGGACACACCCAAAGAAAACAACGATGAGGAACGGAAGGACGCGGCGAAGGGTTGTTCCCTCGAGAAGCAGTCAAAGCGGCAGCGTAAGCGCCGCTCCAAATCCCGCCTCGGCAAAAACAGCGATCATATAGACCCAGCGATAGAGCAGGGTGAACCATCGCCCGACCACGACAACACGGAGAATCAAACCGAACAACCCGACTCTGTCGAAGATAACAGTCCGGACGACATCACACCGGACAGGCACCTGGAGCAACAGAATGCCCATCAAAGGCTTGTTGCCACTGCGAGGAGTCTGAAAAAGCAGAAGCAAATGCTCAGGGCTGCACAAGACAGACTCAGAATCAGATGGAGTGAAGTACTCAACACTGCAGCGAAGTACGGCGGTAATCGCCACACCAAGAGCTACCCGAAGCGAAAGTTGCTACCTGAATTCGATGAGGAGGCCTTAGATCCCCCGCAACCAAAAAACAAAACGGCCATCCGGTCGAGACGACCTTGTGGCCAACATAGAGCGGCAAATGACGCCGCACATAAGCCAGTACGCGATCCACGTGAGGGCTCGCATCAAAAGGACGGCGCAACCAGATCCATCTACGGGCCACGCAAGCGCGCTCTAGCATGTAATGCAACACAACAAACATCCCAACACCACGGTACACCCAGATACAGGGGTGCCGCACACCCCCTATGTTTCACCGATGAGGTGCTGGACCATGAATTTCCAGAGGGATTCAAACCCGTAAACATAGAGGCATACGACGGAACGACAGACCCTAGGGTCTGGATTGAGGACTACATCCTCCATATCCATATGGCTCGAGGAGATGATCTCCACGCCATCAAGTACTTACCCCTCAAGCTCAAAGGGCCAGCTCGTCACTGGCTTAAAAGCCTCCCCGAAAACTCCATCGGAAGCTGGGAAGAGCTCGAAGACGCCTTTCGGGCAAATTTTCAAGGGACCTATGTCCGACCACTGTATGTAGACGATTTAAGTCATATAACTCAACAGCCCGGAGAGTCAGCCCGAAAGCTTTGGAACAGGTTCCTCACTAAAAAGAACCAAATAGTCGACTGTCCGGACGCCGAAGCCTTAGCAGCTTTCAAGCACAGCTGGTTAGCCCAATGCAGCACCAGCGACCCAAGTACATCTGAAGTCAGGGACGGAAACGGGAAATCACGACGCAGCAAAAACAAGCGCTGGAATAAAGAAGACAGCTTGAAGAGCACGGCAGTAAATGCCGGATTCAGAAGCTCTCGGCCAGGTCAGCAAAAGCTGCCCTCCAAACGCAACAGAGACGAACTGTCCAGCCTAAACAAGATTCTGGACCAAATATGTCAGATCCATAGCACCCCCGATAAACCTGCAAATCATACCCATAGAGAATGTTGGGTCTTCAAGCAGTCCGGCAAGCTCAACGCCGAACATAAGGGGCAGGATACACCAAGCGAAGACGAGGACGAGCCTCGCAAGCAAAGCACTGGGGAACAGAAGAAATTCCCACCAGAAGTCAAAATAGTAAACGTGTTACACGTGACAAAGGGGAGAAACAAAGCAGCACTCCTAGAGACACATGCCCCAGGGCCTATCACCGCGGAGTTCTGCCACTGGTCGTCCCAACCGATCACCTTCGACCATCGGGATTACTCAGCAAGTATCCAGCGTGCAGGATGGGCTGCCTTGATATTAGACCCAATAATTGACGGATACCACTTCACACGAGTCCTGATGGACGGCGGCAGCAGTCTAAACCTGATATATCAGGACACAGTCCGCAAAATGGGGATAGACCCAACAAAAATTAGCCGCAGCAATACTACCTTTAAAGGAGTAACGCTAAGCCCAGAGGCCCATTGCACGGGCTCCCTGCTACTAGAGTTCGGCTTTCCTGATAACTTCCGCAGCGAAAATCTAACGTTCCATATCGCTCCATTCCAAAGTGGCTATCAAGCACTACTCGCACGCGAAGCTTTCGCTCGCTTTAACGCAATACCGCATTACGCTTCTCTCATGCTTAAGATGCCCGGTCCACATGGCATCATTACAGTAAATGCAAACATTGAGCGCTCCTTGCGCGCAGAAGACCGTGCGGCTGCCTTGGCAGCCGCACACTAAACGGCCTCACCAACTAAAGCATCTGATAGGTCGTTAATACCACGGACGCGGTTGGACGAGTCCGGCGCAGCTATATGTAATTAATACAGGTTTGATGGCTATACCCCTATTACAATACAAGGGGGTCAACGCGCGCAAAACAAGTGACAATTAGGCTCAACTTTACTCATTTTGAATTGTACATGGTTTATTTAGTATAACCTACCTTTTTGCACGACAATTTTTCAACTAAGTTCCTCTCTTTTACAGATGACCATCATGCTACACCCGTCCAGGACACGGCACAACGGAGACACAGGCGCAGACGTACAGCAGGGACCCATTCCAAGGATTCTTTTTAGATTAAGACCCTGCAGAAACCTTTTTTACTGTCTCTTGTTGATACACATCCCTCGGATTCTCAGTACAATTGAGAAGGATGCTGACGTATTGGCATGTGGCCACGTCAGAATATTGCACGTACCTGGACACCAGGGGCTTATTACAAAGGGCACCGTTTAGGCCCGGTTTACATCATAAAGACCGAATACCTTAGGGAGTGTTCGGCATCGTGAGTTTGGCCTTATATGCATCAGCTCCAAATCATGTCTTTGGTCAAATGTTGGGTTTGCCCAGCTCCTGTGTTTTGCTGCCTTATGTTCCGCTCTATCGGCTAAGGCGGCACCAGGAGAACTACTGCGATTGTGCCCTGGTTCATCCGGACGAGCACCTCAGTAGAGAAAACCGAAAACTGACTGTCATGATATAGCGTGAGACTGGTCAACCACTCGATGACCTAGCAGAATCTTCGGGATTCCTCCGTCTTAACGAAGGGTCGTTTCCCGTCCAGGCATGTACGTGCCCCGAATCCGGATGAGCGCGGAGCCACCAGGGGCTATATAGTAGCCCCACTGTCAAACTCCTCTGGCTAAGTGAAAGTGTTAAAGCATTATAGTCCGGTTGCCTAGTTCGCTGCGCTATCACCTCCTTAATGGACCAAGACTTTGGATCAAGTGTGAACATGCGTGTTCTGCGAACACCCCCGCATTATATGCGTGGGGGCTGAAGCCGACGACTGCCATCTTTCAGGTTATATACATATATACATAAACGGCCGCACAGGAGGCATCATAGCACTTTCGGGCAAAAGTATAAATACAGCCTTGATAAATTCAATAAAACATTGTTTGTACAATGGGACTACATGTCACTGGAAAATAATATTCTTCAAAGGACTTCTTCAAAGTAGTGCTCGGCAGCCACTCGGCCTATGGCCGAACCCTATGCCGCAACAGTGGTGGCCTCCATCTCCGCCCAGTATGTTTTGACACGGGCAAGGGCCATCCGCGCACCTTCTATGCACGCTGATCTCTTTACAGCATCGATGCGTGGCATAGCTTCAATGAATTGCTGCACTAAGCTAAAGTAGCTACTCATCCTTGGCCCTCCCGGCCACAGGTGATCCACAACGGACCTCATGGCAAGTCCGGACAACCTATGGAGCTCGGCCCAACCGGTCAATCGCTCATTCAGCAGCAGCGGACGGACTGGAGCGTGAAACTATGACCAGAACATCTTTTCCACTTCGGGACCTTTCTGATCCTTGAGGTACTCGGCTGCATCAGCAGCACTTGCAGCCAAAACCATGTACGCGTCCGCAGAACTCCATAGCCGGTCCAGAGGGGCATACTTCGGATCTCCGAACCCAACAAGAAGGGCTTCCTAGACACGATATCTACAGCTTGATTCAGCTCCTCCTTCGTCGCTCTAATTTTGGAGTGGGCTTCCTTGGCAGCCACTCGGGCCTTCTCCAGGTCCGTCGCCTTCGCCCGGTTTTCCTCTTCAAGAAGCCGGTAACGGTCAGCAGCATCTTTTAACTCCACGGCCATCTTGGCAATTTTTTCTTTGCTCTCGCAATGTGCGGCCTGTTCGGCCCTTAACTCTTCGGCCGCCTGTAAAGCGGCCGCATTGCCACTCCTTGCTTGCTCCTTGGCTCGAGCAAGCTCCGCCCGAAGGGTCTCCACGGTGGCTGCTCCATCTGCAGTCACAACATATTAAAGATATTGGCATCATGCTGCTCTTATTATGTGAAGATCACCAGAAAAATCACTCACCCTGTGCCTCATCAAGCCGCTTGTTGACAAGCACGATGTCGGCATATGCCGCATCCAGTTGCCGCTTTAGTTTGGCAAACCCATCAGTCCGGCTAACCACCAGAGCTTCAACCACCTGCACATAAAGGCGGTCTGGTTATTACCTGGGACTATGATCCTCTGTTTGCCGCCGTTTTCGACGACAACCAGAGTCTCAGGGGCTACTATCTGCATAGGCATACCTAACATATGCGATACTATTAAAGGCATACATTATTTTACGTACCTCAAAGCCTTTCAGCAGACTCATAAAAGCTTCGTGCAAACCGCTTTCAGCGGATGAAATCCTTTCAATTACCGTACCCATTAGTGTACGATGCGCTTCCGAGACAACAGCTTTCCCTAGAAGATCCTTCAGCGCGTCCGACCGCACACAGTACGGACCCTTGCTATCGCTCTCCTCAGGAGCCGGATACTGGGGATGTCGGGCAGCCAAAGCGTTATCCTCTGGCGATATTGGATCCGGAGATACCCTTCACGATGACACTTCAAGGTCGCCCGCTTCTTGAGCTGGGGAGTCCGGGGGAGGCGTTTCGCTCTCCATCATCTCCGGAAGAAGATCCCCTGAAGATGAACTCTGTCGAGAAGGGCTACGATCCGGACTACAATTTACAAGCATCGATTATTGTCTTCGGAAGTAAGGTAGGATATCTTCACTATTAAGTACTTTTTGATTACTTACAGCTCGGTAGAGGGCTGATCCCCGCGCGGACATTGTGTGGCAAGAATACCCTCCGAGGTAGGACCCTCTGGCGGAGATTTCTTCTCCTGTTTGGAAGCCTTAGTTTCCAGATCTTCAGAGGTAGTCCTCTTCCTTCCCCGTGTTCGGCCATGGGATTAGTTACTTGGGCCGCGGGGCGGTTGCAGCTCAGGCCCACGTCCTCGGTGGTGTCCGGACACTCTATTTGGGGTCCGAAGAACGATTTGTACATCTCCTCGTGCGTCATGCCAAGGAAATTATGAATAGTACGCGGTCCTTCCGGGTTGAATTCCCACATGCGGAGGGGCCGGCGTTTGCAAGGCTGGACTCGACGAACCAGCATAACTTGCATTACCATAACCAGACTGAAATCTCCCTCAAAGAGATCTCGGATACGGCTCTACAGTATTGGCACATCCTTGGCTGGACCCCAGCTCAGTCCCCTGTTGATCCATGACATCAGTTGTGGTGAAGGGCCCGAGCGAAAGGTGGGGGCAGCTACCCACTTGGCACTTTGGGGAGGTGTGACGTAAAACTACTCCCGTTGCCACAATCCGGACACCTCTGGAAAGGAACCCTTTGGCCATGGAGTGTCAGCAATTTTGCTTATTAGAGAACCTCCGCACGCTGCGTACTGCCCCTCGACCATCTTCGGCTTCACATCGAAGGTCTTAAGCCATAGGTCGAAGTGAGGGGTAATGCGGAGGAAGGCCTCACAAATGACAATAAATGACAAGATGTGAAGAAGGGAATCCGGGGCCAGATCGTGAAAATCTAGCCAATAATAGAACATAAGACCCCTAACAAAGGGATCCAGAGCGAGGCCTAGTCCTCAGAGGAAGTGGGAGACGAACACAACGCACTCGTTGGGTTTGGGAGTAGGGACGACCTGCCCTCGGGCGGGCAGCCTGTGCGAAATTTCGGCGGTCAGATATCTGGCCTCCCTCAACTTCTTGATGTCCTCCTCCGTGACAGAGGAAG
Source organism: Triticum urartu (assembly GCF_003073215.2). Taxonomy (NCBI): domain Eukaryota; kingdom Viridiplantae; phylum Streptophyta; class Magnoliopsida; order Poales; family Poaceae; genus Triticum; species Triticum urartu. Next base: position 307,167,457 of record NC_053026.1, read on the forward strand.
GCATCCACCGGCCTTGAAGGCTGGATCCGGACATGATTGAAGGCCCGAAGCACCTGACCTTGGCTTTGGGTGTTAGAACTCGAGGCGGGGGAAGGATTCGATTGAGCTTGGGAGGGAAAAAAGAAAAAGCCTTGTCCCTTTATAAAGGGGATGAATATCAGGCGTCCTCCTTGTGGCCGTTTGAGATTTACCTAAGATCTAGGAGTCATACCAACAGGCACGGTTGGGTTACCCACGTTTGTATTGATGAGAATCCCGTGATAAGGGAACACGGTCTCTGCTTTGACAAGACGTGTCAAGAAACCGCCTCGCGTTATGTGCGGGGTTGGTTAAAGAAAAACAGTTCAAATAATTACCGGGCCGTGGCGTGATGTCATGCTGCCAAAACGTGTCAGCAGATTAGATTTGTGGAAATATTATTCTCTCTACGGTGGTATGTGGAACTTATTTTGCAGGGTCGGACACTATCCTTGTATTCAAACTATTCTGTGGTGTATTCGGAGGAGGAACCCGCCTTGCAATGCCGAAGACAACACTGCGCGCCGGACTCATCGTCATTGAAGCCTGGTTCAGGGGCTACTGAGGGAGTCCTGGATCCGGACAGCCGGACTATATCCTTTGGCCGGACTGTTGGACTATGAAGATACGAGATCGAAGACTTCGTCCCGTGTCCGGATGGGACTCTACTTGGCGTGGAAGGCAAGCTAGGCAATACGGATATGCATATCTCCTCCTTTATAACCGACCTTGTGTAACCCTAGCCTCCTCCGGTGTCTATATAAACCGGAGGGTTTTAGTCCGTAGGACAACATACAATCATACCATAGGCTAGCTTCTAGGGTTTAGCCTCTCCGATCTCGTGGTAGATCAACTCTTGTACTACTCATATTATCAAGAATAATCAAGCAGGACGTAGGGTTTTACCTCCATCAAGAGGGCCTGAACCTGGGTAAAACATTGTGTCCCCTGCCTCCTGTTACCATCCTCCTTAGACGCACTGTTCGGGACCCCCTACCCGAAATCCGCCGGTTTTGACACTGACAGCGGCTATTGAAAATTTTAGTAATGGTGGGTGGAGATGGTGGTGGACGAGGGAGGGCGGCGGTTCAAATGCCTCGGCTACTGCAATTTTACTATGATTAAGGTCAGTGCTGGAGGAGTGTGGGCGACAGTTGAAGTACGACGGCTACTAAAATTTGGGTAAAGGAATTGATGCAGGGCGGGAGTGCCCAAGATCACGCATGGTCCAATAACAATAAGCGTGTATGATAATAAGGAAAAGTGGCGCGGATCCGCCGATTTTTGCAACGCTCAAGGTGGGTAGTTTGTTTTTTATATTTCTAGCTAGCTGGTCTATCACACGCGGTTCATACTAATTTCCAAATAAACTTACCCGCCTTTAGCTTGCACAGGTGGTGATTTTACAGCGCACTTGCATCGCACATGGTTAAGCCAGTACCTCCACCCTTTGCTCGCGCTTGCGCGGTCGTGGTGATTTCAGCGCACTTGAATCGCACACGGCTGAGCCAGTACCTCCACCTTAATTTGCTCGCGCTTGCGTGGTCGTGGTGATTTCTGCGCACTTGCATCGCACACGGTTGAGCCAGTACCTCCACCTTAATTTGCTCGCGCTTGCGAAGGCGTGGTGATTTACATCGCACTTGTATCGCACACGGTTAAGATATTATACCCCGTGTCCGTTGAGGGTCATCAGAGTCTTTGCAGCAAAAAATAATGTTAGAGATGGTCAAAAGACAGCCACACCAGCATGTGGCCCAAATATATATGAGTGAAAAGGGTGGTCTGTGTGATGTTCAAAATTCCAATGCACAACTTTGACCCCGTGGGCCCACGGTTGGGTGCGTCGTTGAAGATCGATGAGGGGGGCCAGAAGTCAAGAACCACCTGGAAGTGGCCAAATATATGTACAAATATTGGGGATGATTAAAACTTTAAATACACAATGCATAACTTTGGTGGCACCTGCCTCGCAAACCTGAAAGCACCCTAACAACTACCTAGCTAGGATATATATAATGACATAATGTCATACCTAGCTAGGATGCTTGGCCCACCACCTCCCACTCCGTGTTAGCGGGGCGGATGCACGTAATGATCGATACTTTGGTCATACATGCATGTCGCCATGGCCTACCATAACACGGACCGATGAATCTATCGTTTAGTCAAATGAAAGTTGTTGTTGTCGATAAACCGCTTGGGCCAATAGATTGAACCATCATAAAAATCACATGAGAGGGACCACAAAACCAGCACCTCTTGCATGCGGCCCAAACTGATGTGCGTTGGGAAGGGGTAATATGTGTTTTCAATATAGAATAATGTACAATTTAGATGTGGTGCCTACCTCTCGATACAGACAACAACCATGAAGGCAAGGTAGTTAAGGACGACATACGCAGGGTTTGATGTAGGTTGAACCCAGCAATCCGAGCATCTGGGAGGGAATCCTGACAACGCATGAGCTCGAGCTTTGGTTGACCGACATTTGACGGTGATCGGCCGTAACACGAACTAGGAGGAATCCATTCATGGCCAACACATACCCCTCATTATCGGTCAAAGGGATGATATGTATACACTCGGGGAGCCCACAGAAATTCCTGTCGTCACAAAAAACCACACAAGGGAGACGTGGTCGATCAGAAGACCCCGTACACACTACATGCGGCCTGAAAATATGTATGGGTATGATGGTGTATGATGTGTTTAAATCCCAAATGCACAACTTCGATGGGCCACCAACTACATTACAAACCGAACACCGTACCCGACTCCAAGCCTGGTTCAATACGAACGATGTCAGTTTCCCAACTTCGAGGCAGTGGGGGGAGGGGGTCGTCCATGCATGCGCTCAAACTTTATTTTGTCTAGCATGGGACACATCTATATATTTCTATACATCTATACACCTATATAGTGTGTGAATAACTTTGAAAGTTGCTCGTTGGATGAAGCCAATCCGACAGTACAGAGATGGCAAATCCGAGCACTACTGGCCGTTGGATATCATCTACATTCCACCAGATTCTGCCACATGTACAATCTAGAAGACTCCATGGTTGAACTTAAGCATAATGCACAAACCTCAAAACACAAGCACTTCTCCTTTGTTCTCTAGAATCTTCCATATCTTTATTGCCCAAACTATTTTTTCTAAATGAATTGTCACTTTTTGTTTTTACCTTTACAATGCACAATTCCATGAATCTTAAAATAGATTTTTTTTATAAAACTAATTGATTTTGGATGAGATGAACTATAAGAATTAAACAAACATCTACATCATGCATATCTGGGTGAAGAGGCGGGAAACTGATGAGAGGAGTGGCGAGAAACGGTAACCTATTTTGAATGAAAACCTAGTAGAGAAGGAAGCATGAGCTACACGACGCACGCGCACAGTGCTTACCCATGTACTACATGTGCTTTCGAAAGGGCTCAGGGTTGCCGTTCGATCTGGGAGCATCCAACAGTGCACATGTACGATCCGTGGGGTTTGGGTTCTGGCCAGTCAGAACACACGACTCAGATCGCGCGCGCAGGTGGGGGAGGGGGATATCATACGGAAACCAACATTCGGTGGAAACCGGTGAATACCATGAGAAAAAGATGTTTTGAAGTTTAAAAAAGATGAAAAAATGTGGGATATTAAGAGGATGATGTTTTATTGCCACACAAAATTTCAAGTTGAAACACATTACGAGATGTGAGCTATGAAAAAGACAAAATCAGCGTTGAATAGTGCCGAATAGTAATGTCACTTTTCAGGGCTGAATTTGTCTTTTTCATAGCTCACATCTCATAATGTTTTTCAACTTGAAATTTTGTGTCGCAATAAAACATCACCTTCTTAACATTCCACATTTTTTTAGATTTTTATGAAACTTTAAAATATGGTTTCCATGAAGTTTTCATTGAATATCGGCTTTCATGAGTGAACCGTGTGCTATTTGAAAACATTTCGTGAAAACAATCTCGGTTTTTAAATCCATGTAGATCCAAAACTAAGCCGAAAATCATGAAACCTGCCATGGTGTCACGACATGGCACTTATATGTCGAGGAATTATTTTCGTCCATTGTGGCGCAAGTTTTATTACAAGCCTCTTACAAACCGGAGGTTCTCTCAAAGAAGCCTCGTGGTTTCGATAGGGAAACATGTACCCCCTGTGGGCGACATGGAACGACAGGATATCCGTGCTGAAACTTAAACTTATTCAGGGTTCGTTTGGCCTTTTTATACACTAATTGAGTTTCCTAGGCATTTAATGTCCATAATTCAAATCTGAACTACAAATACATGCTCCAGTTCAGCAAAATGGCTAGAAAAATTATACATGTGTCCTTGGGTGCATGTTTAGGTCTCATGCCGGGAATGGGAACGAATTACAACAATACCACTGTCCTGGCTCGTCCTCAAACATTTCGAATCTCGGTTTTTAAGTCCCCATAAATCCTAAACTCACCAGAAAGTCATCAAAGGTGGCATGGTGTCACGTCATGGCACATATATGTCGTGGTAAAAACATTGACAATATGGGCCAAGCTTTATTACAAACCTCTTACAAACCGGAGCCTGTCGCAAGAACCCTCGTGGTTTCGATAGGGAAACGTGTCCCCTTGTGGGCCAAACGATAATCACTCCCTCTTCTAGCCTCGTATTTTCTTCTACACGTGACACGGAACAACTGGAGATTCGCCTGGACATTGAAATTATTCAGGGTTCGTTTGACCTTTTTTATTCATTAATTGAGTTTTCTAGGCATTTAATGTTCATAATTCAAATCCGAACTACAAATACATGCTCCAGTGCACCAAACTGGCTAGAAAAAACGTACATGTTTCCTTGGGGTGCATGTTTAGGTCCCATGGAACGAATTCAACCGTCTCGCCGTCCTGGCTTGTCCACAAACATTACGAATCTCGGTTTTTAAATCTCTGTAAATCCGAAACTCACCAGGAAATCATGAAACTTGGCATGGTGTCACTACATGGTACATATAATTGTCCAATTTGGGTGAAGCTATATTACAAGCCTTTTACAAACCGGAGCCTGTCGCAACCCTCGTGGCTCCGGTAGGGAAACATGCTCCTCTTGTGGGCGAAACGATAATCGCTACTTCTTCTCGCTTTGAACTATGTTTTCTACAGGCAACATAGAATAACAGGAGTGTCTGGCTGAAATTTGAAATTGTTCAGGGTTCGTTTTGCCATTGTATATATATTACTAATTACTAAGTTTTCTGTGCGTTTAATGTAGTCCATAATTCAAATTTGAACTACAACCACATGCTCCAGTGAAGCAAAATGGGTGGGAAATCATACATGTGTCATTGGGTGCATGTTTAGGTCTCGTTTGAGGAATGGGGACGAATTACAAACTTGTCGTCATCCTGAAACATTGAGAATCTCGGTTTTTAAATCCCAGTAAATCAAAAAGTCACCCAAAAAACATGAAACTTGGCATGGTTTCATGACATGGCACATATATGCCGTGGTAAAAAAATCGTCCAGTTTGAGAAGAGGCACACACATTAGTAGCCAACGAAGTCCTTTTTGAAACAAAAAACTGACACGTTAATATCGCAAATGGTTGTATTATATTAACCGTGTCGAAATTTAACCATACTCGGTGGCGTGCGTGCAGCTGTTTGATTAGACGGGACGAGCGCAAGAAGTCCGGCGTGCAGGCTCAACGGGACGCGTGCGAGCAGTCTGCCGCGCAGGCTCGATGGGACGCATGCATCCTGTCCACCTCGCGGGCTTGACGGGACACGTGCGAGCAACAAGGCCACCCATGCTCACCGGGAAGCGAGCTCTTTGACCACCATGCACCAGCCGCTGCCCGCCTCGCTCACAACTTCTCCATTGATGGGTTAATTAAAGCACCTGGACGGGGGGTGTTTGTTTGTGATCCCATGGAAGCATTTGCTTTGTTCGTGTTTTCAACTCGTATTCCGCCCTAATTTAAATTGCCACATAGGGCAACGGATAATACAACCACAAATAAATTGGCAACGGATAATACGATGACAAATTTACAATGGTGCAGATAATAATTGTCTTACATATTCTGGATAATTTAAAATGCCACATGCGGCAAAGCCCGGAAGACACGGGGGCAAGAGAAGAAGGAAATTGCAGACAACGATCTGGGTCGCTACTGTCTCTAGTCGTCGATGGATCGCCGGGTGGCGAAATCCTCCAGCTCCTTCTTCAATTCCTCACGACTTTGCTTGGAAGCAGCCACGGATTCCTCCACCTCCTGCTCGCGCTCGATCCGGAGCTTCCTCAAGCCACCCATCAGTTCCTCGATGACCGCTTTCAGCGTCATCTCCGAGGCACTGCTCTGCTCATGCAGCATCTTCCAGCCAGCGGCCTCCTCCTCCTTCTTGGCGACCAACTTGAGGAGCTTCGCATTGTCACCCAGGAGTTGATGCTCGACGAGGCCAGTCGCCTTGTCAACCAAGGCATCGCTGATCTTGAGCAGCTTCATCAAGCCGTCGACCAGCTCCTGCTGCGTAGTGACGCCAGCAAGAATGTCGTCGTCGCCGGTGAAGGACTTCAGGAACATCGGCTCGTCGCGATGGCCGACGCCGCGAATGCGCTTGTGAGAGCCCTTGTGTGCCCATGAGAGCTCATTCAAGGGCTCCGCTATGGCTGCGGCTTCGCGGCGGGACCTCTCTAGTGCTTCTGCGGCCTTGGCCTTTGCTGCTTGGTTATATGTCCACCCTAAACTCCTCCTACCGGTCATGGTGGAAGGACTTGATAGAAAAAACAGTTTTGTGTGTGATGAGGAGAGGAACAGTGAAGTAATTTTCGAGTGGGTAGTTTTTATTGCCCGGTGCTAAGTGTGAACACATATTAGTTTGATAGGTGTGAACAGATTTGCAATTACTTATTGCGTTGTAATCAGCAATGTGATGAGAAACAAGGTCAAAATTTATTGATGGCAGAAGGTTGACCATGTAGTTGCTCGCCATTGAGGCGGCCGTAGCGCGCTCCGCTCTGGAGTCCCTGCACGCGCTCTGCTCGCCGTTGAGGCAAAGTTACAATGGCAATGGTTAATAATTCTTAATAATTGTCTTACATATTCAGGATAATCTAAAATGCCAAATGCAGCAAGGCCCAGAACACTCACGATCTACATATGCATACAATTATAATAAAATATAAGCTAAAAGGCTGAGTTGGCGGCCTTCCGACGATGGTCTTCTCGGACTCCATGATCAGCATAGCACCCTTGCGGCCGTTCACTTCGAGTGTCCCGACCCACCTTCGCCTATGGAGCAACTGGCACTGGGAGGCTCTTGGGGCTGCTGGGCCTCTTCCAGAAGAGCTTGACAGCGTGCAATCGCGCGCATGACAACTCCGTGGAGCCGCTCCATTTCCATGTCTCTGCCCTGGTAGAAAATTTCGTCGATCACCTGCATCATCAAGATATCACGTTAGCGATGTTCTACTTCGTCGGGGACGTCAACTCCGCCAACGATGCACTCAAGCCTAGCCACCACATCATCAGGGTCGAGGTTGACACGACCGCTGCGGGCAATCATGAAGCCGCAGGCTGCCTTTGTCTTGACTGAATCGCAGAGGTCCTCTACCCATTCCTTGCGGGGCATCAGGCTCTTGATGAGCACTGGTGAGGGCAGTTCTTCGGGTGGGTCATCGATCATGCCGTCGAGCGGCTCTGGATCTTTTGCACGATGGATGGGAAACTGCTCATCACACCTCCTCTGCAATATGTTGATTGTGCTCCCAAGGACTGTGACGCCGATATCGCTGTCGATGGGCCATGGTGCCTATACCGGCCGATGAAACTCTTGCTCCCCAACCTGCTCCGGCTCGTTCTCCTCGCCGAAGATGTAACGCAGGTAGGCGTTGACATCGAAGCTTTGGCCGTTGCCTGGCATGCTTGGAATAACTAATGGTAGATGGGTGAGGACTAGATCTTCGCAGAGTGTCACCGCGTTGCGTTTCCGCCTTGGTTATATGCAGCAAGCAGTTAGCTGGTGGCGGGAAACCAGTGAGGGAATACGTGTGGATTTTACAATTCACCCATGTGGAGCGCGGGAAGCATTCGCTGGAGCACGGGAAGACTAAGTGGAGCACACACACAACCGAATACTGTATCCGGTGTTACGTGTTATTTATCACACAAGTGTTAACATAAGGAAATGTATGTGTAACTTACTAATCATCGCACACGAGTACTCGCAGACTCATTGTGTGCGATACTCCTAGCCACCACAAGCAAATAGTTTGCATTTTTCAAAGTTTTTGTACACACAGAAGTGCACACGAACTAACTGTATTAACCGTTTGTGTTGTAAATTCTCATCGCAAACAGTTCATCCGAGTCGGCTGTTTGCCACGTATCACACACATCTTGTTAAGTTGAACCATTTCTGTTGCGTTCGCTAATCGAAAACAGTTCATTCGAGTGAACTGTTTTCCCTATATCACACACACCTTGATCTGGCTAACCATTTATGTTGCACTCCCTAATAGCAAACGGTTCATCGGAGCGAACTGTATGCCATATATCGCACACACATTGATATGGCTGCCCGTTTTTGTTGTTCTTCCTGATCGCAAACAGTTCGAATGGGTTAACCGTGTGCCCTGCATCGCACACGCAACTAAAATCTAAACCGTGTTTGATGCATGCTCCATCGCAAACATTTTGCACCTTTTTTGACGGGTTTTTTACATCCCCGTTTGTGATTAATGCATCGCACACAGTTTCGTCAAAGGGTCTCTGGTCGTAGTGTCGCATTAGCAGCATCTTGCAATAGTGAAAGGTAATTCCACATAAATAGAATATTTTATAATAGCTCCCTAATATTGGGAGGATAAGTTATAAAGAGATGTCACCCTTCCCTCATTTTAAATGGATCAAAGATCCATACAATTTATTTAAAAGAGTTATAAAATTAATGATATGATGGCATGATGACATGATGCAATGCAAATGATGCAATGATGAATGCAATGAACCAAACAAGTCACACGACGAACCTCAGAATCCATGGAAAGCATCTAGAGCGCCGGACTTGGGGTGTCACAACTTTCCTCCACTTACAAGAGATCTCGACCCAAGATCTAAGGATGGCACCGGGGAGAAACAGAAGAGGAAGAGGTAAAACAAAGTTGCTTCTTGACAAAAGAGTGAAACCAAAGAACCTTGAGAGGTTAAGCAATTACAAGGAAAGAATACACTGGAGATGAATGAAGTTGAAAACACTCCGTTAGAAGAGAGGAAGGAACATTACGATAACCTTGTAGGTTGAAAGAAATGAAATAAGAGCTTCACAAACTAAAAGAATATGAAACCACACCGGTATAATGCGATAGCCAAGGAACAAGAATGATAGAATTTGGACAGCTCTCCGGTTGAACATGGAAGGAATGGAACATGAACTTGACAAGATGGGATGATAACTCAAAGAGAGCAGCAACACAATGCCTTCGGAAAAGAATAGAAGCTCAATCGTTGGAAAGAAAAAGAACGGAGTAGAAAATGACAACTTCTACCACATTGAAGTAGAAAAGCATCCTTACAAAGAAGGATTGAACAGAGTTGTTGGAAAACCAACAACGAAAAGAGTAAGCTTGTTGTGGGATTATGAAAAACATCTTGAAATTTGAGGTGAAATTCTGCCACTAATGAAAACAATGATTCATTGAGATGAATGAAGAGATGAAGACTTCTTTCGCCGAGAGGACAGTAGAAAACTTGAATCATTGATGAGCACCGCAAATAACGACATTCCCAATGGAAGGCTTTAGGTGAACTCTATACGAAGATAACCTCCAACGGACAAAAATAGATGGGTTGAAACAACTCATGAATGAAGAGAAAATGATGGTTTAAATATCCCATTCTTGTGAATCAAGAATGATATACTACCACCTCAAAAGATAAGGGAGAACAATTGCACTTCGGAATGCAAGATGAAGAATGTTTGAGCTCCTCCAACAAGAATCTTAGAGAACACTTCGAGAAGGAATTAAATCCTTGATGAACCACCATGAAGAAACTCTCGAAGAACTCCGGATAGATAAAAAGATGGTCGCAAAGAAAAGAAGCTTGAAAAGAATAAGATGAATCCTTGCATTGATTAGATGGAGCTTCGCGATGATACACCCAAGAAAACTTGGAACTCTGGAAAATAAAGATGAACAATTGAGACCAAGAATTTTGATGAACCTCCCGAATAAGGAATTGAATTTACTTGATGAAACAAGAATAAGAATTATATTATGCTTATCCTTCATCAATTAAATTGATGACCCACAATGGATTTGGCATACTACTCATTTTTGTTGAAAGTAGTTAAGGAGAGATATAGCGCAAACTTGGGAAAGTCTTGAACGAACCACCGATAGGTATTGAAAAAGAACATGGCAAAGGGACGAATCACCGGGAAGAATTAGAAAACGAACGAAGATACTTGGGGAAATTTAGATACAAGATAATGAAGAGATCACGAGCTAACTACGGAATACTTGAGCGATGCACTGGTAAGATTTGGAGAACGAGAGCTGAAGGCTGAGAATGAATAATTCTGAGATGATGGGCTCCGGAGAATCAAACTGAAAAGACTCCTGAATTGCTCCGGATGGGTGAAAAGAATTCTCACAATCGAAAACAATTATGAGAGGATGGCATAAAGCTAGAACCATGAATCTTTGGAAGAACGGGTAAGGATTTAAGAGGAACTCTTCTTCAGTCTTCAAAATCCGAGAATGACGACGAGAAACACCAGCATGATTATTGAAGCACTCCGGAACAATGAAGAATAGAAAGGTTGAACTAACGATGAAAGAATTTGAAAGATTTTGGAGAAAGACATATGACGGATGATAATTCATTCTTACGTCAATTTTGAAAGAATTTGAGAATAACTCCGGAAAAAATTAGAGGAGTCAGGTAAGATCCTGGGAAAATACCTGTGGGTTAGGGACCACTCAAGAGAAACACCGTTGAAATGATTTCGAGAAGAGATTTCACCGGTTGAATTAAATGACTTGAATGAGATAATGATCTCCAAATAGCTTGAACGGATTAAGAATGGAAACATGAATCTTCTGAGATATCTATAGCACTCCGGATATGAATAGAGAGAGGTGAATATATAAGAGAGACTTGGTTAAGATATTGCAACATGATAAAACATGTGAAACAAAAGAAAGGGATATGATTAAGACAGAAGCTTGAATTAAGTCCATCGGAGAAGAAAAGGGAATGAAAAATGATAAACTTGAAGCTCCTGAGCATCTTTCTGAGAATCACCGGATAAGAACATTGAAATAAAAGAATGAAGAGACTTCACATCCATAATATGGATACTTGATTAAGAAATCTTTGTCCTTGAAGAAACAAGGGGTGGGAGGGCGGGAAAACAAATGCAACTTGGGGACGAGTGAAACAGACAATCCTCAGGCTCCTCAATGACGCCCGTATGGAATAACTTGAAGAGAAGTGCACCGGTCAAAAAGGGATTGACATGACAATCTCGATAAACAAGAAGGATTAGCACTCCCATAGAAATATGAGAACACCGCTTAGGAAAAGGTATGGAATCAACACTTGACTTCGAAGCAACTCGAATACCACAACTCAAAACAAAACAAAGGATTGGCTTGTGGAATAAGCCAAAACAAACATATGATAGAGATTTCGTCTGAAATTTTCATGGTGGGGCCAGCACAGGCTCGATCGTATAGCACCATCATGTACAAGGCAGTGCACATGACTCCAATCTCATATCATGCATCTGTCGAAAGATATCCTAGGTAACTACTGGAATTCCCACCTATTAACTCCTGAAACTTTCTGGTTATGCAATCTGGTGTTGGGGATACAGGGAGGCACAAATATATCACACAACTAACAAGCCCTACACTCCAACTGTATCCATGTGTCAACACATAACCAGGAAACCTTCGGAAATCGTGTACCTCAGACCTTCGAAAACATACGATATACTAGATGTGGCAATACATCTGATCACTCTTCCTAGTACTAGGTGTCTTCAAACTACTCTCACCACAAAGAGTATAGAAGCGTTTTTTATGTCGACGAACTCTGGTATTCCGGAACTAAAACGATAAGCACTATGACAAAAACAACTTGGAGCTCAACTCCTTGGGACACTGCCACAACCCCTAAATGTCAGGAGGCACCAAGACAGAATTCCCGTCACAATGATATCACAACGATCCAACAATACCCACGTGATCCTAAAAGAAATTTGAGTGAAAAAGGATAGAAGAGTGGAGAACACCTACGACAGGAGTCCTCACCAGAGCGACGAAGGGGCTGAGGAGTAAAAAGAATTC